>NW_026712232.1:1049138-1273037 GCF_030504385.1 Musca domestica
CAGATCGCCGAAGAAAAATATCTGACAGGTGACGAAAAAATTGGCAATTGCTTTGCTAAAGTATAAAAATAGTTAACTTACAAAAATAGTAAAGTATAACCCTGTCTGAACACTAAATATTTTGAAACAATTCCATGGTAGAAGAATAAAGGTAATCGCATCGACACAGCTGCTGGGACAAAGAGCTGTCAAACTGATTTTGAAATTGAAAATGTTGAATGAAAATTATTGAAGTTTGTAAAAATTGTTGAAAAATACATTATGTCAACCTCCGATTTGCGCCATATAGAAAACATATACAAACTACTTATTTTTGACAAAACATTTTTAAAATGTTGACATATCAATGTTCCTATGCGTTAATGCATCTACCTAATTCTTCTACCATGAACAATTCGATGTTATCTTATATTGTGTATCACTGGGAAACAAATGACCAGTAAGATTTTGCTCTTTCGATCTGTTTTAATTAGGCGTTTTAAGATAAGTTTTGGACCAGGTTCATGTTCGTACTATTTAAAAAGAACACGCCGGGTAAATATTACTGAAACACATCATATTGCTCTACTAATGGTTTCTAACAGAAACAAATAATGGATTTTTTTCTGTATAGCTATCAGCTTTCTTTCTTAAAGAAACAAAGGGTGATCTAGTGAAACTTTGGGCCGAAATTGAACTAAGTCATCTAAAACTCCTTTGTGTTTTTGGGAAAATCCAGTCGATTTCCCACGCCAGAAAAAATCATTCTATATTCTCACATTTAACCGTGAGAATTGACAAATCACAATACATTTTATTATACCGTCCATAGTCATATTTACCTGAATTTGCAAGACACCAGCTATAGAGTAATGGTTTTCAAATTTGATCATATGATTGTATCTGAATAGAGCCAACACATTCTTTTATCGTATGACATTTCCAAAGGTAGAAAATAAGGCAAAGTAATGACTGTGTTTGGCCTATAAGGTATATGTCGAACTCAGCTGCTATGGATTACTTGGAAGAATTATAATGGTGGAGGATTTATGAGGCTGAATATCCTGCCAGTGTTTTACATGTCTAAAGTGATAAATATTTCTGGTATAAGTCATCAGCTATTTTACTAGTTTTAACACTTAAAATGTACGGGAACACAATAAAAATAAGCTGGTGTGCAAAGCTTTCAAAAGAAGGTTACTGTTTTAACAGTAGTCAGTAGTTTCAGCAGTAGTCATTTCTTCTGTGATTGTTTTGGCCTACACATTTGTTTTTTATCCACGAACTTATCAGACATTTTCTAACATCTCAAAATTCGTAATGTTCTTCCCCGTGAACGTTTTAAGGTGCAACTAGGCATTTTGGAGTCAGTCTACGTTATAAATTGCTATTGCCAATTTATTTATAACATCATTTTCAACTACAAATAAACATAGAAGTTTAAATCTATGTGCAATAAGATTTTCTCGCATAAGATTTATGAAGATATCAGGTACATTCTGGATAATAATATTGCTGGAATTAAAATAAACTAGTTTTTATATTATACTTATACTTAAATAAAAAATGAATGCTCGTCAGTACTAACATAGTCACAACACAATATAAAAACAAGTATTTCCGTAAAATTGAATATTATTTACTTGCCTACTAAGTTTTTCTCGAATAAGAATTGAGAGGACATCAGGTACATTCTTCCTAAAAATATATTGCTGTGCATATAAACATTTAAAGATATAACGAAATATTGGGATTTACTCGCACTCTTTTATATTATTTTTATTTTTAAAAATACTAAGGCTATACTTAAATAAATGTGTGGTTGCACTATTTTAGCCATTGTACAATATAAATATATGAAGTCCGGCATGGTTTTACTAAAGTTGAACATTTGTACCTTTAACCCTCCGTATTTTTGCTTTTTTATTTGTGTGAAAACTGAATTTATTTATTTCAAACTGTTTTGCTGCAAGACGGTGTGTAACTTACGTAACACATTTATTTAATGGATATAGGGACCTTGTGAATTTTGGAAATACGGTTATGCAACAGTACATATTTTGGTAAGATGGTGTATATGGGCACGCATTTATTTAAGTACAACACATAGATATACTAGAAAGTTATCGCATCGTATTACTTGTTTACCGAATTCCATTATTGAACACCATCAGAAGCAATTCTTTGCATTGAACGTTTTAACCGCTTCCAGAAAATTCTGCATTCTTCTGGGCGGGATTTGTTATTATTTTTACCTCCTGGCCACTTATATATGTCTTTACATCCATTAGGTACTGCAATTTTTCGGTCTTTTATGTCTTGGTATTTCTTCCAAAAGACAAGAATCAAACAATCTCTACACACATCAAACATCCTGGAAATGGCAATAAAATTATGCAAAAATAATATTTTACTAACTCAATTTACCTTCGCTGTGCCAAGTGCATTTCGAACTGGCACCAGTGGCTAAGAAGGAATGAAGATGATATTATGAGCATTAACGAACGGGACCTATCCATACATGATATTATGTTATCCAGAATTGTAACGCCGATCTTAAAGAGTTATAAATTAAGATTTTGTTGTATTGTAAGCAAGAGGTCTCAAAGCAAAGTTAAAATTTGAGCCCTTGAGTTAGTTATAGCGTAATGCGATATCAAAAAACATACATTACCTGAAAGTTCCCGTTCATGCAGGCAAATCTTAATATCACCATTATCTTCAACATTGGGCATTAGTTCAGTGAGCACCCAGTCGCGATCACTTTGGCAGTAACTAATAAATATGTCGTATATCATGTTTACGCCTCCATTTTCGTGGGAGGACCGAAGGCTCTCATCGTTCTCTTTTACAGCCTCTGACATCAAAGCGGCGGATTTAATGGAAGAATAGTAATAGTATATGTGCCAACGCTTTACATAAATGATTACACCGACCACAGTAACAGCCAGTAATGTTCCGACGATCACAACAACGTAATAAGTGAGGTTATCAAGTTGATGAACTATATCTTCGACAAGAGACCGTTGGTGGCAGTTCAGATCGAAAAAGCCCAATTTTTCCGTTTCGTTAAAGCACCAATAACGAGCATCTTCATAATCTAAAAGCTGCAACTTCAACATTGTCGATTCGTTAAGCTTATTCATCATTACCGGGCTTGCTTGAGGAGTAACAGAGGAACACGTTTTTGGATACATCCCAGACATATTGAAGTGAAATCGAAGTTTTCTAAAAGCTGCTGACAGATTCATGTTTTGTACAGGATATGCGCCTTTTCTTCTGTTGTTTAATCTTTTCAGTGTATGTGAAGCTACTACATCGGCCACTGTTTTGTTCTCAGAGAGGTTGTCGCATGTATACTCCAGAGCTTCCTGGATTATTTCGTGAGCGCATTCCAAGTTTCTATTATTTGAATTGCTAACATCAACCAAATCCCTTAATAGACAGTCACACACAAAGTTATTGTCGCCAAGACTCAAAAAATTTAATAAACTAAAATCTTTAAGCATTTCTGAAGTAATAATATTGATATTATTGTCTCTGAGGTTAAGGACACGAAGTTTTTCGTTATTAGTGAAAACTCGACTATACCAATTGCCTATGTGATTTGTGTTGAGATCGAGCACTTCTAGGTTTGTTAAATTAGTGAATGTTTCAAATGTTATTGAATTTATATTATTATTGGCCAATCCTAGTATCCGCAGGTTACTAAGGTTACGGACCCAAGATATATTTTTCAAGTTTGATAATTCAAAAAAGAGCACACTCAACGTCTCCGAGACACCTTCAAATGCATCATCGATTATATTATATGCAGCTAAAGAATTTCCTGACATGTCCAGGGCAACAAGTGCCGTATTCCTTAACAAAGCATTGCCAATCATGGGGAATGCGGTGTAACATAGACTGAGATATTTTAAACTGTTGCCGAGATGGGTGAAAGCGACAGCACTGTTTTTAGATAACTTCGTGTGTGAAAAATCTAAATACTTAAGGTTAGGCACATGTTTAAATGTCAGTTGCTGTATTTTGAGTCCGTATAATTGCCTATAAAGGGTATTAAGTGTTTGTGTTGGAATAGACGTGTAATCAAAGACATTCATAAAAGATAAATCCAAATACTGCAACAACGAGACGTGGAGGAATACATCGGATTGCAATTCTAGGATTTTATTGTTGGACATGTAGAGCCTTGTCAGGCTGGTTAAATTTCGAAAAGATTCTCTCGTTAAATGTTGAATTTTGCAATTACTTATATCCAGCTCTTTTAGTGTAGGTAAAATCGGGAATGTTGCCCATGTAATGGTTTCTTTTCCTATAGTGGAATAACAGAGAAATAATGAAAACGATGACAGGGTTTAAAGCATATTGGACAGAAATCAGGCAACCTATAGTATGTTGGTTAATTAACCCCATTAAAAATGCTGCCGTTTCGATTACACCCAAGTTGTGTTTAACAAACTTACCGTTTCCTCCGTAGTCGGGTACCATAACATTAAAGTTATTGCCGCTTAGTGTAAGAAATTTCAGATCTAAGGACATAACAGTCAATGCGTTATATGGAACGTGGGACAAGTTATTATGGGCTGCTGAGAAAACGGAAACATGTACATCAGGTACACCAAATGTACCGATCTTTTTTAACAATTCCTCATCACTGAATGTTTGTTGATGCGATAAATCCAGATATTTAATTGCCGCTAAAATTATCACCAATTATATACATGTTTATAAATTCGAATAACATGGAATCAACATACATGCAAGCATATAACTCTTATTTTTAAGTGTTCCATTGGGAAAAGTCCACCACAGCAAAGTGTTTTTAAATTCGTCCAGTAAGCACGTATAGCTATAATCATGGTTAAGTTTTGAAATTAATGGCTCAAAGTTGTAAAGAATGTTCAGATTTGTCTCAGGTGGATTTTCCACTATTTCGACTTCATATCCTGAGGTGTGATCTACATGGAACTCTTCGTATGAACTCCCCACCGTAAATGGATCTGCGTCACTTTGAACAAGTATGCTGGAACTATTATCCTCAAATCCAAAAACACAGCAATCTCCAATAAGTTCAAAAAGAAAAAGGATAGCAAGGATGGGATTTAACAAAATGTCCATTCTTTCTTGTACGAAGTCCGAAAGAAAAGTTGTTTTCTTTTATATGAACATGACAAATAACGACAAACAGTCCGTCATAAACACTAAGTATTGATTTACTAATGTTGATATTTACGTATGTCTTCGGAAAATGGCCAAAAATATTAATGATAATGTGAACACCAGTAGCGCTTATCAATGTTGTTCTTATCAATGATTAGGTTTAATATAACTGCTACCCTTTTACCAATTCCAATACGAAGTTATCTATTCTTATTGCTATTTTCAAAATGCAAGAAATAAGGCACATTGTTAGGGTGGTTCATTATTATTTCATACAATTCAATATATATAAGCCAACATGGCCAAAAACTTATATTAACATACAACAATATAAAAACATCCTATAACTAGATTAATCTAAAAAACTAAATACATAACAAAATTATCAGCGAATTATTCTATATATTTATATATAAAAAATATAATAAATAACAATATGAAAAATATATCAGTCCTAAGATTTTGCAACGTTTTATGCATGAACGTAAACGATCCTTATATTCGTTTATTAGTTTTGAATAGGACGGTCAGGCATATAACAGAAGTGAACAAAAATTACTCATCATATACGATTATTTACTTTTCAGCGTAATTTATTTTTTATTTATATTAAATTAACACAGTTACCTAGCCCAAAGGGCCATTAATATATGAAGTTAAAAAAAATCAAAAATATTCGTGGTAAACAAATTTATTCAAAGTTGCTAATTTTTAGTCTCCAAGTTTAATCGAAATGAACAGAATCAGGGCCATGTTACGTCAAGAGGCAACGTTCGAGCGAAGAACCTAATCTGACGTCAACACAAGAAAAATTGTCTTGAAGCAGAGTTGTATTTTGCTAACATACCACACTGTATCCCATGTTTATTTCCTGTTCCGTTGTCTAAATAAAGCCCCCAACCGATGACCTTACCCGAAAAAAAAACATGTTAAAATAAAGGTAACCTCATTTCAAATTAACATTCCCTGCTCTGCATTTTTTGTAATTTACCTTGTCAAATTTCAAAACAAAAAAAAAAAAATAGTGCCGTGGAAACGCCGTACATCCTTTGACCAACTCTGTTTTCGATCTCCAGAACACTGAATTTTTTGATGTTTTCAACTCATTGCATCTAACTTTTACGGCGTCGGATTTCTAAGAGGCCTCGTAGTTTCCAATTCTGTCTTGGGTATTTGTTTCTTCGTCGTGTGCTGTATGACGTTTGCTTCAAATTCGATGAAGGAAGTGGAAATGGAGTGCTATGTCTGCATAAATTGCGGGAAGAGACAAAGCAATCTATACAAGAAGTATGATAAAATAATTAAAACTATTAACTGTGTAAGTATAGTAATGCAATAAATTAATACACGTACAAGTATGAAAATCTAATATAATTGATTTGTTGGTTTCACATCAAAATTGAAAACTTCTACACAATTTTAGGGGACGATTCCAACTGGACCGGCTAACGTGATACCAGTTTCATATTGAATAAATTCGTTGCCTTAACAGACCGTTTTTGATAAGCTTATAATCTCATTATTTTGATTAATATTTCCGATATCTCATATGGAACTGAAGATATTGAACATTTGAATATTTGTAAATGTTATGCGTTACAAATCCATTGCATTTATTGCAATTATTGAATTGTATTCAATAAAATTATTGAATTTAGAAAAACATTGAAACGACCCTATTCGAATTGTTTCGTCAGTTGGACTTACAATTTTTCAATGGGGTCAATACCGAACAGTGGCTTAACATATTACCGGATTTATAGAATAAATTAATCTTATATGCAGCGTTTGGAAACATTTGACTAAGACACGAACATTTATGGTTTAATAAGAAATTACTTTTCAGGACCAATGTCACAAAACCGCAGATAAATATATAGAGTTCGAACCTGTCATAATAATTGTTGACTTCATGTTGCTATCCCACTCATCTTACCGCCATGCACTACATAACCGAGATTTTAAGGTACATCGCTGAACATTGGCATATTCAGATAGCTGGGATAGTCAGTAGATAACGGCTTATTTTATATTACCTGTTTCGTTGCAGTTGTTTTGGAAGTTGTCGCTGATATTGTTATTGCTCGAATCGCTAACCTTGTGGAGGGGGGAAAACGAGCGAAAGTTGAAAATAGCCAACAACGATTCACCACCATATGAACATGGATTCTATAATTGTTGTGCCTATAAAATCGGCGGTAAGTTTCAAACAGATTAACTATGGGTTTCCCAATTGTCGTTCCTCTTTGCAGAATTTTTGCTTTGCACAATGCTAATGGTAATTGCAAATATTACTTTGGGATCGAAACCAACCGGCCTTAGCGTGATGGATAGTAGCTACCTGATGATGAAAGCTTACGCACTCGCAAACTTTTCTAAATTCTTCCTATTGCCGATTATGCTCTGGCGGGAGAACACTACAGAGTTTGGTGCATCGCTTCATCGATTCTTCGTAACAGCTCATCATTTGTGTGCACTAGTTTCCGTGTATATTGTAGTAAGTCGGTGTCGACCTGTGATATCGACAGTGGTTGTGATTTCTATATATGTTCTTAAGGAATATCTGATGACACAGTATTTTGCCATAGATATTTAAGCGCCATTAATAAATAAAACATATCAGGTACTTTCGAGTGTACCGTTTTTGATTTCAGAATGGATTCTATATTTTTAAAATAAACGTGTATGTTATTAGCGATTGGTTTAAAAATAAGTCTTATATACCTATGTTGTTCCAGCTTAGAATATTTCAAATTATGTGATCACTTAACAAATCAAACTACTTCTATATTATATATGTTTATACTTCTATATTCTCGAATCACATTGATGGTATATATGCAAATTGTGTAAAATATCTCAAGTATACCCTTACACATGATGGCAGACCTCTTTATTGGTGCAGTTTCACGTGGGCTCTCTCTCCCCTACCCCAAGGAACCTGCAGTCTTGCAAACTGTGTTTCGTTTCGTTAAATTACACTGTCCTGGGCAGATATAGGACAGTATTTCACGGTAGAGGTTCGATAATTCTTTAGCACATTCTCAAAAAGAAGAGCGTTGTTAAAAAGCTGAATAATTTCTGCAACAACAAATTATTAACACAATTCACGAGGTTGTGTCGAGGCGATGGAACACGAAATCACCTAATTCGTTGTTACAAAATTAAAAGATTTCGAAAGAAAATAGTGATGGATGATACAGCACGTCTCCGAATGAACTTCACTGCGATCAGTAAACCGGTCCTCTACCGATAATAAATTTAGTTAAATCACAATTAACTAGAAGCAATTTTATAATTTGCGTGATAGAGTACTTAAAAACAAAAATATTAAATATCTTATGACAAAAGGGGTCCAGATATTTTCACTAAAACGACGTCCGACATCTCCGTTGTTATGCTCTAGGAGGTCATATTCCACGACGAAGAAGATGAACACGAAGAGCAATCATCACTCTCGGGTGTAGCGTTTATGTTGTGTGTAGATGTGGGACCCCAAATGCGAACGGTCGAGTCGTCACTGGCTGAGGCCAATAGGGAGGGATAAACGGGATTCCAAGAGACACAGTTAACTGTTTTTGCGTGACCCGACAGCTTGGCCAATGGTTCTTCTCTTTTTATGTGCCAAATGCAAACATGTTTGTCTTCGCTTCCGCTGGCTACGAAGCTTTCATTGACTCCTCCGAAACACGAATGTATAGCAAATTTGCTTTGACGAATACCTTGAAAACTACGCAATAGACATTTATCCTCCAAGTCCCACAAATGCAGACCTTGATTTGAAATGTTCAGCAGTGCTAAACGATCTGCGGAGTTAACCGAAAAAGTCATGATTGGGTGTGATTCCTTCAATACATCGAAATCTGTCCGAGGATTTTCAAAGTTGTATCTACACAAAAGGAAAGAAAATCAGGATATAAGATTCATTTAATTATATGTGAATTATTTACTAACCCTCGGATCCGAAAGTGGTTGTCTGCAGCTAATATAGTTTTATTGTCCGATCTGTACGCTACGCTGTTGATCCGCACCCCTTCCCATGAATCGAGAACTGTACCCTTGAGATCACATAGGTAGAACTGTCCCTTTTGTCCACCACAGACGAACCTGGTTCCATCACGATTGAATGCCCCACAGGATAGGCTATCTTCTTGGTTCATGTTATCCATTTTCATCATTAGGCGGCCATCATCGACATTAAAAATGCATATTTCCGTAGAGTCTTCAGGTCCGCCGACCAATATCATTTTCGAATCGGGGCTCCAATTGATGAAAGCAACTCTCATTTGGGTTTGACTGTCCAGAACTCGACGTTGCTTCAATTGCAATTTATAGGGATCGACATCCCAGATTATAACCGCACCATCCTTGCTTCCAGTAGCCAACTTCAAGCCATCAGGTGAGAACTTACAAAACCAAACTTCGTCGCAATGATCTGATAATATTTGAATTGTTTGGAGTGGAAACCCATCGGTGGCGCAGCAGTGGTCCGTTAGCAGAGATACATTTTGCAGATTAGTTTCCCAGGCCATATCATGAAACATGCAATTTTGTGTCTGTAACTCAACTGCCTGTTGCAGTAAGGATCGCAAACGCCTAGGAGCCATCATAACAGAGGGAGGCAAATATGTCTGTAAGCGTTCCATTACAAGGGCTCGGGATAATATTCCCTTACCTTCCCATTTGGCACGCTGGTAAAGATCGTGATTGTTTGAACACATCATATATGAGGACAACTGATGAACCCTCGAAATGTTATGTTGTAGCGGCGTAAGTTCATTTCGTAAAACATGCAAAGCTTCCAAAGGACAACCATCGTCAAGATTTTCCAGGTATTTTTGCTCCAATAATATAAATTTCATTTCAGTTATGGTTGATGGTTTCCCATTGTCTATAAGCGGTTCCAGTTCCTGAAAATGTTTATATTTATAACGCATTCTCATTTCGTTTTTCTAATGGAATAACAATGAATCGTAGTTCTTAAATGATTATATTTTTGTATGGCAATATGACTGAGCAGTTTTAGGGTCGTGTTGTGTTGAGAATTGAATATCTAAAGTTTATATTTCTTAAATTCGCCTTTTTGGCATACCATTTTTTAAAATTATAATTTGTCACTGAATTGTCTTCTTTGTATTAGCAACATACGGAAGTTTTCTGTATATAGAAGACTTTTAGGAGCTTTTTCGGCATAGATCTGTATAGCAATTATTTATTATTTTTCATACTAAATTAACTGTCTAAAAATTTGGACATCTTATACATGTCTAACTCAACACCGAGTCCCAAAAAACATTGAATCGGCGTATTCAGGTGAAAATTGTACACGTTTTGGAATCATAATGTTTAGCCTTCTCATTTCTTGTTAATTTTTAAACCATTTAACAATTTTTATGTGTGGCGTATTCAGTTTGTTAGTATGTATGATGGAAATAACCTAACATGATCCAATAATAAGTAAAAGGCTTACCTTTAAATCTGCATCTGCTTTGCTCCACTCCCCTGAAAGGACGTGTTCGCGAAACTTAGTTGCAGATGGATGTTCTAAGTAGCAACCGGATTCAGACATCAATGTGTTGACCGACTTCTCGAGACCCAAGTCCTGTAAATATTGTCCAATGAGTCTTATGATTTCTTGGTTTGATTTTCCGAGCCAAGAGATCGTGTTGTTCGCCTCATTCTGGTTGTTCTGATCGTCGCGTGTATTGGAAGGTTCTGTCGTGTTGTTGTTATCCCTGGCAGTGAACCCATTATGTTTAGAATCGTGGCCATTAGTTGTTGTTGAATTGGTAATGTTAGGCGATGAGTCACTTCCATGGTTACTGACACCAGATGCGGTTTCAATAGCCGCAGATGTGGAAGGGATCATTCCAACATTATCCATATTTACCCTCGATTTTTTTTCTGTATCGTTGACTGTATTGCAGAGGTGTTGCTGCTGTCCAAGTTGTTTGTTCTCCGTTGCTTGATGGTTTTCTTTGTTATTGGTGTTATTGTTTGCTTTTTGATTTGCTGAATCACCTTTTGTCTGTTTTTCGCGATTATTTTGATTGCGTATTCGCTCTTGTTGTGCAGCTGCGGCGGCTCTTGAAGTTGTCGCCGTTTCAGTGTCTCCCGAGAACAATGAACTGGCCTGATCGCCACTCAAATTTGACCCAGTGAAATTTTCAGACAATGTTACTGCTGCTGCTGATGATGTGGCACCCCCTGCTGCTGAACGTCGTCCTTTTTTGCGCGGCGGCTGGTCCTCGGCAGAGGCACCAGTTGCAGCAGCTTTTTTGTTGTTTCTATCAATTTTGAGTCTCTTGAAAAAACACCAACGACGACAGCTTCTCAACTGTCTCTCTCCCTCCGCTCTTACCTTTCAGTGCACGCTGCTTCTGTGACAGGTGCGCTGCTAACTCGCTACAATTCAAAATAAAAAATTAAGTGACAAAAAGTATTATTTCTCCGCAATAACTTGGGAATCCAACCAAGCACGCCCATAAAAATCCAAATTGAATCAAGTCCCATGAATTTCCACAGCTGACGACCGACAAATGTAAACAGTGTCAGTAGTGCCAGTGTATACACACAAAATATTCAATATTCATGGCACTAACGACAACGACAGACAACAAAGTGGCATTCGACTGTATGCACAAATACTCTGCACTATTTTCTATATTTTCTATTTTTAAAACAATAACTTACCCTTTTATATAACGTTAATTTTGTCGATATTTTCCATGGGAGATATTCAAGCAAACTCTGAGCGACCAAGATTGAAATTTAATAAAAGAACAATTTTCCAATATTTTATTTTGAGAAAGAAATTGAGCAAATTGAGTCGAAGCCTTTGCTAGCTAGCTCGCTGGAACGGATAATTGTTGTTCTATACCTCACATATCGATACCATTATTATGGTGTATTTTGTGTATTGTTAAAGATTTTTTCTTTTGACATTGATTTCTCTCCTACTTCGAAAAAATTGAAAAGTTTGATGATAAAACTGCAATGCGTATAGTTTGTAAAATTATTCCAACTGAATTCAAAAGCGATCCGAACCACACAAAAACGAAGACAAGGAGGAATGGTCGATGAAAATGTGTGAAGCATAATGGCGGACTGGGTCTTGCCAGACAACGGAGTCGGACGATTTTCTAGGCGACAGATTACTAAGTGCTATGCCACACATTGAATTTAGCTTGGATCTATAAAAAAACTAACAAATAGTAATAGCTTGCTTGCTCACATTTTTATTGATCGTCGATAAAAGACAAAACAACTGAGTTCATGTATAAGTTACCAAAAGAATAAATTTTGTCTAGTGAGATAGGTGTTCAAACAATTGCAAAAACTACAACAGAGTTACGAACGTTAATTTAAGCCATAATTCTTAAACAATTGGAAACATATGACTGCATAAAGTTACCTTGTTTATATTAGTGTGGTCTGATTGAGACGCCTACCTAATATCCGACATGCGCCTTCGACATTTTTCACCACAAAAGTTGAACGTATGGCTCCGACCAAAATGGTTGCGTTGCGTGCTTTCACTTTCTCACCATAATCAATCATTTTTTACTCTCGCATTACCCATGGTACAATAAAAAGGTAACCACAAGCTTACTACATTTTTTTTTTCTAATTTCTGCCAATTTTTGTGTGTAGTAACCATGGCTGCTAACCTGTTCCGGGCCGAAGCGGGATTAAACTGAACCGTGAAGCAAGGCAAGAGGCATCAGTACATTTAGGTGCTACATTCGCTCGTTTAAAAACGAGTGATAATTAGCTCCGAAATGTATTGATGCATGCAGGTAGATTCATCAACGCTTGGGAACATTGATATGTCAATAATTTTAAAATGTTTTGACAAAAATTAGTAGATTTTTATATGTTCTCTTATACGACACAAATCGTGGGTTGTTATGATATCCATTTTTCAACAATTTTTACGAATATCAATAAATTTTTAATTCAAAATTTTCAATTTCAAAATTAGTTTGACAGTTCATTTTCACAGCATCTGTGTCGATGCGACTATTGATGCCTCTTGCCTTTTTCCTCTCCGCCTGCTTAACGGCTGCTCAGCTTGGTGGAGGAGTTGTGTCTGAAAGACTATTGTTGTTTAACTTTTTTTACATAAATATATAGTTTGTATTTAGTTCTTTTATATTTTGTTGCTTGGCCATGTTGCCTAATTTATATTAAATTGTATGATATAAAGGAAATGAAAAATAAACCAAACCATTGTCTAAAAAAACGTTTGGGCCGATCAAAAACAGGATATTTATGTATGTACATATAACACTGAACAGAATCGAACAGTTTTGTCATGTAATTGAAAGATTAAAGAGTATGGATCATATTTTTTAAAACAACATAAAGTATTTCTATCATCTATCGCGCTATTTAACTCAATTTGAAACTTGTATAATTTGGAAAAGAAGCGGACATATCCGCTTAGGCATAACCGATTTTCCCGTTTATGATATCAAAGAATTGCAAACATAGATGATTCTTGCAGTTTCTGGAACTGAGCAGTTATCACCAGTAATGACTTTCTCTAACTTATAATATGAGTTACCAACAAAAATCTTTAAAATTAAAATGCTTGCAATTTCGGTAATAAGTTTTTTTTCGCAAGTTAGCGCCATTTTCTGGACTGAGCAAAAAAAAAAAATTCAGTAGAATTTTATACCAATATTTAAAAAAAATATTGATTACGCAGACAATTTTAATATTTGATCTTTATGGAATAATAAAAAAACTTAAAACAAACTTATATATGTATATACATGTAATTAAAAAAAAAGATTTAAAAACAATAAACATATTCGTTTTAAACAGTAAACATAAATAATACACATACAACAAAATAGAATCAATAAATGTGTCATCCCATGTAATTAATTAGTTGTTAATAAGGTTTCACATGCAAATCTATTATTATTTTCCTTTTTATTTGGTTTAATATAATTTCGATATAAATTGTGTAAAAAAACCTACAAAAATTGCTTATAAAAAACTATACTTATTTTATTTTTTGCTATATTTTTCATTTCGCAAAATATAATGAACATATGCTATGTATTCTAGGAGATTCAACGTATGTGTGAAAAGATGAGTTTGATAAAAATGCAGTTAGCTTATATAAGACGGCTCAATGCCTCGTAAAATATTCGTTTTTGGTTGTTATTGCAATCTAATGTGGGAATGTAAAATACAACAACTCGTTCGCAGTCGTTATTATAAAAATGCATCTTCGATAGGTTTATAAAAATTTTATATCGAAATAGTTTCGATTCTTACAACTATGGTTATTTGGAGTCCAATATATGCGTCTGGCAAAACGTAAAAATATTGGGCTGATACTGGTATAAATGTTTTAACGTGTATTTTAAACGTCAAGCTCTTCGAGAGTCCGTGAAAGGCGGTTATTATCAATACGCCGGCGCTGGCTGCGACGAACCGCATCTGCTCGACGATACGGCTCGCTCTTTAGGCCAAGTAGGATGTCTTCTAGCGCTCCATTGTAAACTTCGTCCTGCAGTAAAAGCTTCTTTTCCCGAACTGAAATGGCTTTACATTTCAGTTCGTTTATTACGGCGTCCTGGAGACATATCCCGGCAGGAAGCTTTAATGTCCATGAAAGAATGTGTAAATGAAAGAAGAAAATAAAATGCACATGGATTAGTAAAAGTCCACAACCTATACGAAGCAAGACAAGAGATTAACAGAAAACGAAGCTACTAATGCACTTTTTTGTGTAGTCGTTGCATGACTTTGGAAATGTTAAGGGCAAACAATCTAGTTAATGTTTTCTACACTAATTGAAATAATAGAAAAAGCTGGAGAACAATAAATTGATTACTTTCAACACAACTCACGTACAAGTCACTTACATGGAGTCTGATATGCTGACTTTAAAGTGGCCGGGACGACTCCCTTTCTGTATTTTTTCGAACGCTTGCTGTACTGATGTTGGACAATAACAAATGTCAGAAAATATCTTTCTTAGTTGAAATTCGACGCTTTCGATCGACGAGGGCGAAAGGATATATGTTTTTCTTTTTCTATCAAATTATAACTTGATTGTTTATTTTTTGATTGTGCTATCATTGTATAGCAGATGACGAAAATTAAAGTGATAGACGAAGGCCAATAACTTTTTCCGCAATCAATTAGATTTGTCCCACTGCCACCACCAACAAAAAGATTTTTTCCAATTAGTCTACATAAAATTAACCGGATGCACACCCACTAATAATCAATCCGTCAGGCCAAATTAATGAGCGTTTTATGCAATAAGCCGCTTTCCATAGTCACGCAACCAAGTTTCTAATGAATTGTATTTATGGAGACAATGGTGATTAAATGATTAAGTGAAAACAGGCAATCTACTACGTTTGGTGAAAAGCTTCGTAAAATAGTTACCTGTTGTTTCTTCTGGTTACACTTGTTCCTCATTTGGACCTGTTCGCTTTCCTTTTTAGATGCTGCAGCAGCAGCAGCCTGTTCCAGTCTTCTTCTCTGTTCGTTTTCTTGATCGTAGGCCTAAACATTTATATTATTACCTTAAGATACACATATATATATAAATCGGAGGATTGTAAATTACCTTAAATGCCCGGGTGAATCTAACTATTAAAGAAAAAAATGCAGCCGCATCCGCATTGCGTGACGATTCCCCAAAGTACTCCACACACTCCTTGAACGATTCCTGGGCATTTTTCAATTCGATTTTAATTTTCTTCAGTTTATCTTCGGAGTTGTTAAGGAAGTCTCGTAAAATGTGCGTTTGAGTTCCTTTCACACGCAGATCGGCTTCCTTCTTTACCAATTCCATCCCTTTTTCTAAATCATGAACGTCAGTTATAATGTTCTCCAGAGAGACCTGTGCCGCTTTATCAGTACAATACAATTCCGTTTCGAAATTCAGTAGCTCAGGAAATTTTTGTCGTATGGTTGCAACGATGTAATGAAGCAATGACGAACGCTTATCGGTCGACTTCGTATCAATTAATGTGTCCAACGATTGCAACTTGAACCCATAAGCAGGTCCCCTCTTACTGCTATTCAAATAGTTGCCAAAAGCTAACACAATTTCAAGGACTGCCTTGAATTTTCGAGATTGTTTGAGGGAAGTTGACGCCGAAGTTATGGATTGTATTTGCTAAATACGAATAGAGTTTCAAAATTACTTCAATACATTGTACATATTCTAGCAACTTACCGGACATATTAAATGCAAACAATCAAAAAAGTTTCCCATATAATTCATTATAGACAACTTCGAAGAGATTCGTTCGACCTTGGAAAGCTGAAGCATCATTTTGTCTTCATCCGTTAGAAGATTTTGGTCCTTTCTTTCGATTATGTATTCCTTGTAGGCTTTTACTTCTACGTCGGTTGGAATCATTTTTTGCAGCAGCTCGACATTTTCAAGCGACAATTTTTTTAAGTCTAAGCTGTGTATAGCTGAAATTACCTCATCTATCGGCATGTCCAGTTTTCGGCGAGAAATCGCTGTAAATAACGATAGATTAAACATAAAAATAAATTTTTGTGGTAGCATTAGTTAAGCATGTTGTACCTATGTTTCTCAATCTTGTATGTTCCAGCAAAGATATATTGTCTGGTTTCTTGAACCTCTTACTGGGATACGATTGGAGTGTTCCGTCGACTTCCGAACTGTTTCCTGTAGATAAACCGCCACCAACGCCGATCTTGAAACGTTCTTCAAATTCATTGAAATCAATAAACTTGTATATCTTTTCATCGTCCAGCTCATTAAAGATTGTTCCCCGGACCTGTAACCACAATATCGTCAAGCTAATTAATTCTAAAGGAAAATGCTATTCTCACCTGATTTGGTTTCAAAGCTATCCAATTTAATGTGGGAAGCTTGTATTTTGTTGGTACTTTCCTTTTGATGGTCATGGCACCATCTGGAGCTGGCATAAATCCTGCAACAGGGGGTGGAGGAGGTTGGAACAATATTGGAGCGGAATTTTGTTGCAGCGGCGACAAGGCACATTCGCTAATTACTGGTGGCGGTGGAGGCATATTTAGTGACACCGATGCTCCCAATGGAGGTGGAGGTGGTGGCGCAGGGGGTAATGGTGGCGGTGGTGGTGGTGGGGACAGGCATGCTGAAATATGTTCTTGTGGTGGGGGAGGAGGTGGAAGCGGGGGCGATGGACACTCGACCGAAGATTCTTTGACAGAAACATCATTATCGGATGAGTTGGTCCCGTTTGAACTCGATCGAGGCAGTGACCGTGTTAAAGTTTGCAACTCAAGGTTTTTGCTTTGCAAAAGAGATTCTCGCTTTTTCAGTTCCTGTTCATTTTGTTTTAATATTCGTCGCAACGTTGTCACTTCCTCGTCGATTTTGAGCTTCGTCGTCAACAAGTCTTCCCTCTCGGCCTTTAAGAACCTAACTTCAGTGTCCATCTCAGCCAATTTATACAATAACTCCGAGTTTCTGTCAATTTCCCTTTCTATTTGGTCTTCCAATTCTTGCACTCTTTCAAGAGCGGCTGTTTTGGTTTCGGAATCTTCCATTAAAGCAGCCACGTCAAAAACATTATCTAAATAGGCCGATATTTGAACTTTCAGCTCCTCCGATTCGGTGAGTCGAAGCTTTTCAAGATACTTGTCGAGACCCAAAGCCGTGAATTCGTACTGCAAGTGTACTCGATAGTTCATGTCCTCAACAGAATGAACCACTATATTCATAAATTGCATACACGCAACCATGAAGTCAATATTAAACACATCATAGTTCATAAAGTACTCCATGAGAGTTTGAAATCGATGAGTTTCGTTGCAGACATTTTTGAAGTTGTCGAAAGCCGACAATATAATCTCATGTCCTCCCTTGACCAAACAAATTGCAGCTAGAAGCTCCAGTACCAACGCCTTCGTGCGCAACGACTTATGTATCAAGCTAAGCGCTATGCAGTTAATTGCTTCGCGGTGTTGAATAACCATATTAAATCCGTATTTGTTATTCATTATTGCACGTAAACACATTATACAGACGTGTATGTCGTCGGTTGATGCACCCATATTTAATTTGGCAATGTGGCGTGAACGCCTCTTGATGCTGGGGCTGTCAAGAGCGTCCAGTATCGATGGCCGCAAAATGCTATTTGTGATTACATTTAAAGCGGATGTATTCGAATTTTGGTACCTCGATGATTCCAGAAGGTTGACACTGCTCACACCACCAAAATTTGACGCATTGCTTGCACCACTCAAGGACATAACTCCCATTGCCTCGGAAGTATTGTTACCCAAACCACTATTGTTCAAAATCAAATGTTCTTCGGACTCATTAAACGAGCCATGGACTCTCTGCTCCTGTCGCATCATTTGAAGGCGGAAACTGAGGTAATCAACAAGGGCATCGAGCCCTTTGTTTGTATCGTCCAGAAATTCTTTCACCCACTCTATATGGTTGGTGCGCAAGGAAATTTCTAAATCGCGTAACACCTGTGTAGACGTCGATTCGCCAACCATTTTTCGTTTCTGACAGAAAAAATAAATAAAATAAAGCTGTAAGTAGGCATATTTTTAATCACAAACAAAATCGTGGTTCCACGAAATGTTGTCACGATACCAATTTATTTTTATTGTTAAACCATGAAAAACATGTGCAAATTATTAAGCAAAGCAAGAGAAATGGGGAGAAATAGAGAATCACAATTAGAAAGAGAAATGGAAAGGTGTTATATCCCACCATGTCAACAAATGATTCAACTTTATATTTAAAGAGTGACTACTTACCCGATGACTACGCGAAGCTTTCGGATCCAAATATGTTCGGAGCTTGTTGAGATAGTGAGATGGCGGATCCTTGGCTTGAACCATCTCCTGAAATAACATATTATATTTCATTTAGTAACGCACTACATTAATTCCAATAAAACTTGCCTGATCACAAATTATGTCCCATTTTCTTTCATCGTCGTAATTCTTTAGGAGCTTTGCTTTATCTGGAGGTAAATCCATCGAAGCCTAAATAAAAAAGAAAACTGGTATTTAATAACTTGTGTAGTCAGTTTAGCAGCAAACATTTTTTAAAAACTATTAAAGGAAAAGGTTCTAACCGGAGCAATGTTTTACCACAACGAAAACTACAATAATCCACCTTTTGCCACCGTTATTTACATCGTGCTACCCAAAAATCGGATAAACTCACATACTTAGGAATATTTTTTGCAGCTTTTCAATAATGACCTTTTCTGATTTCTGTCGTTTTTCAATGGTCAAGTGTCAATAACCTATATGCTCCCTCGTATTATAATGCGTAATACTCATACATGTAATTAAAAAAGTTGTGACCATGTCAATTAGGCGAAATCAATTCTAGCGATTCTAATGTAAATTTACTCAAACTTAATTTCATTCGAAGAATTTTTGGTGTTGTGTGAATTTAATACCATCGATCGACCTGACAAAACCTGGAACTATTTTTTTTCTATTTCCAGGCACCATGCATTCGGAACATTGAATAGAACACCTAACCCATTTTTCATCTGTTTTTGCAGTTCAAATTCATCGAGAATTGCACATCATGATTGGGAGGTATATCTGTTAGTACGCTTATATTCAAATACGTATGAATGAAT
Source organism: Musca domestica (assembly GCF_030504385.1). Lineage (NCBI taxonomy): Eukaryota > Metazoa > Arthropoda > Insecta > Diptera > Muscidae > Musca > Musca domestica. The sequence continues at coordinate 1,068,905 of NW_026712232.1, forward strand.
ACATTTACACTAGCAGCAACAACAATCAATCAAGAAACTGGTTTGTCTAAGCTAAGTGTATTATTTCTCAGTCAATTGATGAACAAATGAGTCAGAACATTAATTGGCATTAGGTTTGGTTTTAATAAAAAAATATGAAGCGTGTTCGGTCGACACGCTGAGGCGTGCTTTTGAATTAAAATACCTATTATTCAAACCCATATAAACTTCAATAACAGCTCGCGAGAATCGTCATTGCGTTGAGAGCGTTTGTGTGTGTGCGTTTGAACGGAAGTAACTGGGAAATATCGAATATATTACATACCAACACCTTAGTAAATTTTCTTTCCAATTCCTCCGTTGTTGGCATTGGCTGCTGACTTCGACTTCGTATACTGGGTTGACGCACAGGCTGGTAGTGTGAATTGTTCCCAATGTCGTAGCACAGGTCGTTCTTTTGCAAGTAGCCGCCATTGCCACAGAACCCTTTTCTCTGGTTATGATCTTGCTTCAAGGCAGAACTGCAAGCTGCTACATTTATGTCGTCTATTGAATTGTCCCCAGACGATATGTCTCTTGATTTGACAGTTCCCATTTCGGAAGAACTACATCCGTCACAAGATCCCCTTTGTACAGCACCGAGAGTTGCAGCACCGCCTAATGATGATATCGCCTCCCACACTGTCGCACTGACAGTGCGACACAGCCCTCTTGCTTTCGCAGGACAGCTCGAAAGTTGATCAGCCAATTCGTTAAGTAAATCCAAAATTAAGCCCTCGTCTGTACACTAAACCCACAAAAAAAATTCTTTGCGTTTTAATTCAATTCAACTACTCAATGAATTTAATAACGTTTCCCGTTGTTTTTGTTTTTTGTGTTTTTGTTGGCAATGCGACGGCTAATTTAACATATTCATACTTCAGACAATAAAAAAGCAACAACACATCCGATATACATAAAAACGTCTGAGCGATTGAGTTTATTGTTCACCAAAGAAAAATTCCAAGCGCATAACAAAATACATATGCATCTATTTTGTTTATTTTGTTTGTGCTTTTGGGCTCGACTTATTATTTATTACATTTATTACACATGATGGCACAGATGTGAAAATTTCGATCGCAAGAAATTAATAAAAATTAAAATATATAAAATATATATTTTCTGTGTCTGACGAGAATGAGCGAAACTCAACGGCGAGGGCCTCGATATGACGGCACTCGATAATTACAAAAGATAAAGTTAACAATCGATAACCTCTTTTAAAGTATCTTATCGTTACTATCGACATTGACATCGATTGTTTGCCACCTCCACTGCACGCGACTTTTGGAAGATCTGACTTGCACTGCCTTTACACGGTGCAATTTTTAGATGGCATTTTTATCAATTCTCTTTTAAAATTTCTGCGTAAATCTTCGCGCCTTTACACGGTGGCATTTTACGATAATAGTGCTTGGCATTTTTTCTGACATTTTATTTTATTCAGTATTTCGTATAGAGCTAATTGTTTGTAACAGATATTTATAAAGAAGTGATTTAAAATTAAATGTGTGAATCTAAAGAAGAAATGATGGAAAAAGTTATTGAGGTGTTGAATATTGCATTATTAACTTTTATTTTAATTTTCTTTTTTTACTTTTTAATACTTCCAATTAATTTTCATATAATTCACTATACAATTCAATCACTAAAAACATAACATCACAATAAAAGAAACACATCAAAAATTACAATAAAATAACGATATGAAATGTCAAAATGATAGAAATGGATAGAAAAAAAAATGGCACGATAAGCCACCGCACAGGGTTACATGCCATTTTCTTTGCATTTCTCTTTTTGCTTCTTCGGAATTTTTTATGATTTTGACATTTCATATCGTTTCTTTATTGTAATTTTTTATGCGTTTCTTTTATTGTGATTTTATGTTTTAGTGATTGAATTGTATAGTGAATTATATGAAAATTAATTGGAAGTATTAAAAAGTAAATAAAAGAAAGTTAAAATAAACGTTAATAATGCAATATTTAACACCTCAAAAACTTTTTCCATCACTTCTTCTTTAAATTCACACATTTAATTTCTTTATAAATATCTGTTACAAACAATTAGCTCTATACGAAATACTGAATTAAATAAAATGTCAGAAAAAATGCCATGTACTATTATCGTAAAATGCCACCGTGTAAAGGCAGTGTTGGAATGACGAGAATGGGCAAAACTCAACGGCGAGGGCCTGGATATGACGGCGTTAGACATAATTTAAAAATATGAAGAGAGTGATATCACATTTTTGAGGGCGTGTGGCTTAAAACGGAATTGAATTTGGCCTGTTCCAGTACTACAAGAATGTAAAAGTTTTTAATACGATAACCGATTTTTCCTTTATGATATCAAAGAAAATTGCAAAACTAGTAGATTCTTGCTTTTCTTTGTGGTATTATGTATTATGTTTTATAACAAATTTTTATATTTTATGAATAATTTTTTACCGCAAATTTCAATTTATATGTTTTCACACAACAAATAAAGAAGAATTGCACAGTGAAATCAAAAAAACAAAAGGAAACATTCCCACTCTGATTTTTCTGTAATTTACCTTGTCAAATTTGATTAAACATAAAAACTGGTTTTCATCTCTGATTAGTATTATACAATGGTTTTATGAATTGACATTTTGACAATGAGATGAAAATTTAGTGGAATTTCAAATAACCATATCGACTTCAGCATTTTCATCATTACACATTTTTATAGAACAACGAATTTATTCTCTGAGCTCATACGGCTACCTTTATAAATACAGTTTGTTTATCATGGAAACTTTTGACATTTGCCCACATATGCCCGGAAACAACAACAAACACACAGATGACAACAAAAACAGCTGAGCTACCAGTAGTAGCAGTTGAAATTTTGTAAATTTTCCGGAAATTGTGTGAACGTGCATAAACCGTACCTTATTTATTTCTCTGAAGGATCTCTAAGCAGCTGTTTATGTTTAGATGGGACCGATTTTCAAAACCCTGCAAGGGATTCATGTTTTCGATCCGGTGAACTCTGTGAACTCCAGCTCATGTCTGGCTTTCGACCTGCTAAGCCCTGAATGCCTTCTTTTTCGATCTGTTGGCCCCTTTAAAATTAATGTTTCTTATGATAAGAGAGTGAAGCGGTCGTGTATTTGTCGTTAATTAATAATTAAATTGGGCAAAAATAGTGAGAAAAAGAAGTTAAACCGTAGAATTCTTCGGTTTGGTGAGTCCTTGCAATTGAAAGTCTTTGATTCCCGAGTTGTAGCTGTATTTTTAACTGCCTGTTGCAAAAGTTTCGCGGCACTATAAATAATGTTTAAGCGTGCATTCAAAGTTGTACTACGGCCAGTTGTAAAAAACAATTTTGTTCTGTTACCCGAGAGCTATTATAAAGTGGTGTCCACATATGTAAGTATCACTCGCAAGTACAAGATTAAAGGTGACAACTGATAAGATTATTAAGATTATTCGATAAGATTAATAATATGAAACTCATTCTAATTTCGCAAGGACAATGGATGTCTTCAGTTGCAGTACGAAGCACGAACGCACTATGTATCTTGGGCCCCGGAAGGCAGCAGTAAAGACAACGAAATTGCTATAAACGCAAGAGTTGCCAAAGAGATTGGTGAGCACACTTTATACCAGCTAATAATAAATTTGGCACAAATCGCAAATCGCAATGTAGAAGCAGAGCAATATATTTTTATATCTTAATGTTTGCCTTGAAGAAACAGTGGTTATGTGCACGCATAAATATTCTGTAGGCAAGAATTAAATAATGTTTGCTTCTCAATGTTAACTCCTAAGGCCTGCATGGCATACATGTATTAACTTTACTATTAGGGTTAATTGTTAGGTCGCAATCCACAGATCAAACTTTTTTAGAAACTGTCATTATAATTGACACACGGACTAAAAAGTCGTGTCGCATGAGTTCTGATTTACTTTATTTCATTTCATATATTTGTATAACAAAATATCTAGTCTTTCGACCACAAGTCTATATTCTACAGTTTAATATTTGACATTAAAAAAAGTTGAGAAGCAACTCTCCAAACAAAACCATTAAGGGATTGGACCTACTCCATTGACAAAAACTTCTTACAATTACTGCTTATCAATTTAGAAATTTCTGGAGAAAATATCATAAACTATTTTATGTTTTATGGCCCTATGGCGTCCGCAACATATAGAAAATGTTGATCTCCTAATGAAATTTGTAAATACAAACATATAATATATGGTCCTTATTCTTGAATTATATTTGTTTTAGTTTTAGGTTTGCTTTAGATTTATGTATCTTCAGCCATATGACTACAGATGGAAGTATGGACAATATCGGCCCACTCCTTCTATTACCACCTCCACAAAGCGTTACAATTTTCAATAATTCAATATTTCTACCAACGCTAAATCTTCAAATTTGATACCTCCCCCACAAAGAGTCAACACTTTGTATAATAACATAACGACAGTTTTGACGATTTCCTTCTAACTTAGGATAAATATCGGTCGACTCCTAATAATTACAACTCGCACCAAATGCAAAAAAGGTGAAAATGTCTTTTGACGTCGGACAATGCTATACATGCAACAACATTAGATTCTAGTAGGCTAAATGAACATTTAATTAGTTTAAATGTTTTATTCTATTGCTCCCAAATCATTCTTTTAAGTGTACCTATTTTGGTAGAAGGGAAATCCCATTCAATTGTAAATCCAAATATACATGAACATCATTTACATTATATTTTTAAGTTTTAGAAAATAATAAAAATACAATAATAATTACAAATGCGGCGATGCAAGTGCAAAAACTTGAAGTTATGCACCTATATACGTGATTTTTATGGTTTGAAACGCATCATAGTTCCGAATTAAGTGTAGATCCACTGACCTTATAGTTCATTTACAACACTGTCGATCGTTATTGACGAACACATGTCCTAATTCATAGGCCTTTAATTTCTTTTAGGACTCAATGAAAATGATTTTGTAAAATGCACTTTAGTCGTGGATGTTCCCATTTTGCGAAATGTCTTCCTTACACCCGTTTCGAAAAAGGATTGGGAAATAATAGTAAGCTGCCTCACGAGAGTTAGTGCTGGAAACGCAAATTTAATGACCTTTCTTATTTTATTTTTAGGAGCTGAGTAGTGAACACATCTCGGATAGTGTTTTGGAGCAGACACGCATTGTCAATTCCAATCAAATTTTAATAGTTTGGGTAAATAAATCCATACAAGTAGCATTGACGGTGGGTAAGTGCAAAATAAGTTCTCCTTCGGGTCAAGTGTTCTCTTTTTGAAAAAGGCTTAACAGTACGAAAATTAAAACTAATCATAAATATGAACATCATTTTTATTGTGTCGTATAGATCGCTTGAAACCAAATCTTACTTATGGTAGAATTGACCATACAACACAATTGATTATATCGCCTGATGTTATCAGTAGTAACTCAAATGGAGCAACTGAAAGTATTCTGCGCAGTAAAACTGTCTCTAATGTGCCCAATGGCGATCAACGGGGCGTTTTCGAACAGGGGCTGTCCAAATCGTCGACCAGTAAACAATTTAAAAATAATCAGAATATAGCCAAATCTAGTCGGCACGACAAAATGGAACGTTTGAAGAAAGACTTGTGCAGAGAAGCAAGTAAATTTGTGGAGTTCAGAGTCATATCTGGGTCATGGTCGGATGACACACAAATATCGGACGTTTTCGTCAATGATATTAACTGGCCGCCTAATATGGACCCAATGTTAATTTACTGTCTTCGTACCATGGAGGATCGTGAATACTACGTTCGCATAAACTTGATTACTGCCGGCGAATTTCTGACAACAATTCACCCCACCATAGAGATAACTGCAAATCTGATGAAACTATTAGAATTGAAGGAATTGGAAAAGGTGGTTCTCAAACCGAAGCCAATGGTTGTCAATTTTGTTGAGAAAATTGAATTGTTCGCCAACAAGAAAACGCATTATAAGGTAGTAGAAAACGCTTTTAAACGTTTTGTAAAAGAAAAAACAGAAGAAACGCCCCTTTTATTGAACCAAAATGAAGTTGTACGATTAGAGGACGACCTCGTTGTAACGGTTGGCATACTACCGGAACACTTTCATTACTGCGCGGTCGATTCACAATTTCTAAAGGAAAGCAAAATATACGCTGCTGATGTGGTGCGAAATGTCGATGACATACTTTGCGTTAAACCCCCTGTTGAGACTCCGATCTTTTCTAAAGATGTTATAAAGCTTCGTGATTTCGATTTAAAAGTTGAAGATCTGATAAGTGAGTTGAGAAGAAACCTTTGTTTAGATTCTACAAATTCTGTTTTGCGGCAGGCGAATATTCTTTTGACAGGTAAGGTAAGAGACATATCTCACTGACAGTATTAACATTTTAGTGGTGTTTTAGGTTCTTCGGGTGCTGGGAAGACTGTTCTGGTTGAGCGTATACTTAATGAGTTGGTTCGCAAACCATACTTCTGTCATTTTGAAATATTTAACTGTACACGTAGCAAAGGGCGAAAGGTATGTTTGCTAAACAAAAACAACGCCCCGACCAATAAATTCTTCTGTTTTCTTTTACAAACAGGCCGAGTCTGTGCAAAAAGATTTGCGTACAGTTTTTACTACATGTATTCAAAAAGCGCCTTCAATTGTGGTTTTGGAAAACCTAGATGTCCTGGCTCATGCATCAGGTGATCAGGCAACACAAGACAACGAATACTTCAATAGAATAGCCGATGTTGTCCATCAACTTGTCGTTCAATATACAACGTCTCATCCAATTGCTGCTATAGCCACTGCCAACGAAGTGCATTCTCTCAATAAACGCGTATACTCGCCACGAGGCCGGCACCTTTTTCAAACAATTGTAAATCTGCCGGGATTAGAGAGGCAAGACCGGGAAGTGGTACTTAAGGAACTTTGTAGCCACATTGAAACTGACAAACTGGATTTTGAGCGGTACGCCCTTCTAACGGAGGGGTACAACAAAGGAGATTTAGTGCAATTTATTGAAAGAGCAATATTCTACGCATATCGTTTAAGTAATTATATTAAATTTATTTATTCATTCGAGTTATAAATGTGCAACAAAGCCTTTCTTTGAATTGTCCATTCATAATTTGTCGATATTTTGCAGGTAAAACCCGTCCGGTGCTCTCGAACGAACATTTGAAAAAGTCTTTGGAAAACACTAATTCCTATTGCCTAAGAGGAATAGAGAGTCATCAAACCACCGACCATACTTCTGATGTGGGTGATTCATGCGATGAAAATAATGTACACGGTTTAGAATCGGTAACCTCCGTTCTTGAAGAAGTTCTCATGTGGCCGTCAAGAGTAAGGAGTTAAACTTGCCAATTGAAATACCAACATTAACTTGTTAAATATTTATAATAGTATCCAAAAATATTTAACGAATCGCCTCTGCGTAACCAAGCAGGTGTACTTCTCTACGGGCCGCCTGGTACCGGAAAGACGTTTTTAGTCTCAAAACTTGCTAAAAAGTGGAACCTTCGAACAATATCTGTTAAAGGTCCGGAATTACTCGCAAAATATATTGGACAAAGTGAGGAGAACGTTCGCAACTTATTTAATAGGTAAGATTTTTCAAACATGAAGTAAGGCGATCACTAACAACATCACATTTACGAGTCCATATAAATATTATGCTAGTTGCATCCGTTTATGCCAATGTTTTTTTTTTATCTGAGTTTTCAGTTGGAGAGTGGAGTAAGCTCGTTTTTGTCATTCCAAATGTGCAAGTTGTTTTTGTTCATGTCGTTTCAGAAATTGAGTAATATATGCACCCTTATTATGGTTGGCGTTGTCGTAGGCGTTTAAGTGTCGTAGACGTAGTCGTAGGCGTTGTCGTAACTAGAAATGTTTGGTATTATGTACAATTTTCGACTACGACTTTTTTGTAATAGATATGAAAATGCAGGGTGCTCTGGAATAATAAACATTTTTTAAATTTACGAGCTACCCGGTTAAAAAAAAAATAAAAGCGTCAGTTTAAATGGTTGAATTAAAACGACGTTTAATTAAATATTGAAATATGTTAAGTCCTGGCAATTATTTAGCTGAGTATGAAGATGAGTATATTAAAAATGATTTAAACGTGAGGCGAAAAATAATGCGGGTTATTTGTGCTTACAGAGGGAAGCGCACAGACATCCTGGATTACCACAACCTGCTTCTGTTGCATATTTCGTGGTAGTCTGTTTACGCTTGGAGGAGTCAGTGTGCAGGGCTTTCTTGTCTTCACTAATTTCAAACCCTTCAAATAGTTCCTCCTCAGACTTCTGTTCACCAAGTGTTGGACGCTGTTGAATTCAAATTGCTTGGTTCCCTGCATTTACAATTGTCTATAATTGTAACATGCGTGATGCTGCTTCCTCCGTGTCGCTTAAAATGAACTGCTTGAAGGGCCCTCCACCTGTAGCACGACATTCTGCCTTATTATGAACTAGCGTCTTCCTCAATTTTATTCGGCCCAGACTTTCATACAAGCCTCGCCTGTTCGAACCGGCGGTCTTAGGATATTGAGTTTTGCACCAATTTTGTTCCATTCTTCCTTGATGTTAATTTTTTTCAAGCCATTGCTGTAAACTCTAGCCAAATTTTGATTCATTTGCAAGATCTGGATCATTTCGTCAAATTGTTCACAACGACTTAAAATCTAGAGAAAGCGAAATGCTAATAGATGTAACTTCATATATTCTTGTAATGTTGATATATGCTTCTTATTCAAATCCATTTTGTATATTATTCTGTTGTAATGTCAATTTGGAAAAACTTTTCTGTGTTGTCGGCAACAAAATCTCTAACGACTAATTTTGCAGTGTTTGTCGAATTAGAACGCGTCTTGTGGTACGAAAATTGTAACAGAATTTCATACAGAGTTGTAATTTCTCGCATACGACACACATAATACCAATTAGTCGTTACGACGCATCTACTTGCTATTTTCGATACGACTACGCCAGCCGTTTACAGCAATAAATTACATGGTGTATTTCGGTAACTTATGCCCCGTGAAATGGAGAATAATACCGATTAGAAAGATCTCATGTAACCCGTACTTAACACACTTGGGCAATTATTGAAAAGCCATCTATCTATTATAAACCACTATGAATGAAAATACTGATCTTCGAAGAGAAAATATGAATATCACCTGCCAATACAACCGTTTATAGTTTTAAAATCCTTTTAATTGTTCTGGTCATTCAGCTTCGGTAAACTATGCGGTCAAATCCCACATGTCCATCACTTGAGAAATCGATCCACACATATGACTTATCATTTTTTCTGCGTTTAATTCGACCAAAAGGACATATCGGACGTTTACAAATCCGTTATCCTCTTAGTTCCCAAAATATGGAAGATCTCTTATATTGGGACTGTTCCATTATTTGGCAGATGGACATCTTTCAATAGACTTTATTTAATTTTAAGCTCATCACCAATATAAGTACGATAAGTATTTCGTATTGTTGCAAACCGAAATCGTCATACAGAAAATCCATGGTTGCTGCGTTTATTTCTATTACTATTTTCTAAAGATGTGTCCGAGGACGGCATTCATCCTGCAATTGCTGATAGCATCTGCGACTGCATCGGTATGAATGCCACTCAGACCTGCCTGATAGGCATTTTGATCTAGAGTCGGTTGTCGTGTCTATAGACGTCGACGTTATGTGCAAGTCGCCATCGCCGTCGCTCCGATTCAAAAATGGTATTACGGTGGGAAAAGAAGCGACATCGACAGTTAAAAAAAATGGCAACGCTACCTGTTGTTGACAAAAAAGATAAAAAATTGTTTGTATTTTAAATATTAATTTCTTCTCTTTCGGAAAACATAAAAAATATAGTGAAAATTAATGTAATAAATGCTATACACCTCTGAGGAGTTAACTGAACTAGTATACATTATGTTTCGTAGAGCCGTTGTACTGGATTATTTACTCATTTACCACTGATTCGGCTATAATATGTTCTCAGTATGAAAATTGACAACGAGACAAAGGGAATATTGGAAAGTAGAATACAATGAATTGCATTCATGTTTAGTTTATTTAATATTGGAGATTATAACGTCCTCTGGCTACAATGCCCAGTTATTTTTCAATCTTGGCTCAATTAAACATGGACATTGGCATTATGGGTGATACAGCAAATTAAATTGGGGAAGAAGCATAACATAACCAATAGATAAATAGTACGTTAACTATTATCATATTATGTATCTTTACAGGGCACGGAGTGCGAAGCCATGTCTTCTTTTCTTTGACGAATTCGATAGCTTAGCACCCAAACGTGGCCACGATTCTACCGGCGTAACGGACCGCGTAGTGAATCAGTTGCTGACCGAGCTTGATGGTGTCGAAGGATTACAAGGTGTTACTGTGATTGCAGCAACATCTCGGCCCGAATTGTTGGATCCGGCATTACTTCGTTCCGGTCGTATTGACCGATTGGTTGAATGTACACTTCCCGACTTTTCTGCCCGCGTAGCAATTTTCGAAGCGTTATCCACAACATTAGCCCTTGATGAGTCAGTGGATTTCTCTTACTTCGCCGAGAGATCGGAAAATTATACTGGTGCTGATATTCAGAGCGTCCTAACATCTGCCAATATGATTGCCGTAAAAGAAGCTCTTGAAAAGTTTGGACAAGAGGTATGTACCCTAAAACATATTTTAAAACAAAAAACGTCAACCCCAGCAATTACATAATAAAATTTGCCTCAAGATATAATTCCATCTGCCACTGAACCACATTGTCGCTGCAAGCAAAATCATATGAGCCTCTAGGAAATATATATTTTTTTTACTAAACAATGACTGAAGGCGGCGGCTCCATCTTCATTACAGTTTACCGAAAAAGAGACTATTTTTCTAGTTTTACTACGTTTTCGGCATTCTAGTCGCTTAAAACCAATGGTACCACAGAATGTGTTTCCCAAACAAATGTCATATAAAATGTTGAAAACTGTGGCCTTTTTGTTTTAGATTAAAATTTCGCTTTATGCTACTATAACTCGACGAAGACCCTCATGCTTATTTTAGAAAATCTTTATCAGAATCAAATTCTTTACTCCATTTTATTCTTTATTAAATAAGCCACAGTATGAAACCAAAAACAAACAAGTAAGTAAAGGCTATAGTCGTGCGGGACCAACCATGTGATACCCTACAACACTACAACATGTTGGAAGCCCCCTTATCTACAAATCCATCTTGGAAGATTTCGTTTTTGAAATGATGTTATAGAACGCTGCCCAGATGTTGCCCTTATTTTTTTGACCGGGGCATCTGCCCCATATTTACGTACTTCGTAGTGTTATTAGGTATTCAAAACAATTTTTTTATGTAGGTTGTGGTCCATTTCGCAGCTAAATATAATCCAATGGTCATCCAAAATGCTAGACTTCTGCCCTGTCATTAACTTCTTTCTCAAGCAAAATTCCGTGCCGATTGGTTTTCAATTGTGATCTGTAGATCGACTGCAAAATCCGGAAATCCATTTGAACCATTAAATGTACATCTTCAATTTTGACCCTAACCCTACTCCCGCACGATAATTACGACGTGTATATGGGGTGTAGAAAAACTTTAGAAAATGTAAAATTTAAAATTGTAAGTTCAATTGAAATAATCAAAGGCGATAAAAAAATGACAAAAATTGAAAATTGTCATTTTTACGCGATTTTCTTAGATTTTATCCTTTTCTGGCAAGAGACCATTTCGAATTGATGAGAATTGTAAAAATCAGTCCTGCGGTTTTTGACTTATAAACAGAATAACAGAGATCTATTTCTGTTACATATACATTGTATGTATATTGGGATATATAGCAAATGTATCCCATATCTTGGCTATCAGAATCACTGTAATGGTCAGAAGTGACCTTTTAATGTATTTGGTGTTTGATTTTTTGACATAAAAGTTATGGTTTATTTTACCTGCTACATATTGTCCAATGACAGTCCAAAGTGGTAGGCTTCTGCTCAGCACTAAAGCCTAACTCTATACAAAATTCCGCGTCGGTTGGTGCACAATTGTGGCCCCTTAATATTTTGCGATTATCTCCAAAACCGATAAACTTTTATTCTGACTCTAACCCCACCTCCATTTTCAATGACGATCGGGCCACAAGTGCGACTTGTAGCGTGATTACAAATTAACATGGACAGATGGACGGACGGACATACATAGCTCGGTCAAATAGGAAGATCCATAAATAGTTTCCCATTTCGGGAACCAATATTCGAGGTGTTACATAATTTTTGTAATAATATTATAATGGGGTGAATTTAATAATGTATGACTCTTTAACAGCGTTACCTTAAATTCGAAGTAACTTCACCACTATGGTAAAATATTTTGTTCGTCTGTATTACCCTAATACGCCAGGTCCTTATCTTAAAATCTACCAAGTAATAACGTATTAAAATTGGTACTTTATTAAATTTCTACCTTTGTAATATTTTCCAATTACGAACATTCACATTTTTTATCTTTCATTTATATTTTCAAACACAAAAAAAAAAAAAAATAAATTGTTCAATTGTCAATGTTGAATTTGTTGAACTTTGAAATTTTGTACGCCCGACGTATTTGGATAACACTCATATAAATACATGTATATAAATTGTGAATACGTCAAATTTTAGATAACGCTGTACAGGGTTTTTACCATAGTGGGGAAGTTGAAGATTTGTGTACGATACATCGAATTGTAGATAACGCTGTACTGAACAAAAGTGTAGAGTAAAAATTTGTAAGTTCTCAGTACTAAATTTTTGGGTAAATGGACAACATTCGGTAAAATGTCGTTCCAATTATTACCAAATATCGAGTACGAAGACTTGCAATTTGTAAAAACTCACAAAGATTGCAATCGATGGTGCGAAAAATCTGCGATAGTTCATTAGTTTTTGGCGATATTCTTTTATGTAAAAATATTGGGAGAAAAGAGTCGGATAAACAAAAAACAACTTTTTGCATTTGTTATTGGTAAATTTGAAGATACAACACCCTAGCTTCAGGGTTGTGTTTTTTCCACTTTAATCATTCTGCCCATCACTATTTATGGTTTGTTACTGTGCGGAGCTTACATTTCGCATATGAATCCATGTTTTTTTTTTGTTTAAGATAATAATAGATAAAATCGAACTAGATAATTTGTTTAAGACAATTAAAAATGATAGAATCGAACGAACAAATCATTTATCTGCATGGGTTTTGTGTGACTTGTGCTTTGACATTAAAATACGTAGAATTTTTTAAGTTTTAACAATGGAATCGTTTGTCGAATATATTTAAATATAAAATATTCAAACCAAAAAATCTCAACACTTGCAGCATCGATGTTGGAATGTAAAAAGTTTAGTTTGTCAAACCGTATACTTAATCGATCGACGCGATATATAACAATATAATAGTAATATATAATAATTGTACAAATCATACGTTTTTGAATGCATATCCCGTTGTACACGTCGTATTCGACTTGAGTTCATTACAAGTTGTAAGCACATGAATGCATTTCATACCGGTGCAATTCCGATTCCAAACCTTCGAGTCGCATATCGATGGTTGTTTCGCTTGTATACTGTGATAAATATACCAAACGATGTCATTTTGCAGCAACATATTTTGTCTTTATACAAAGCAATTGGCGCTCTCAGCCTTGTTGGATTTTCTATACCTTTTGTCTTTGGGCACAGAAATGTGTGGTATTTGATCACCTATATATGCACAGTGACTTGGAAAGATTACCTATGGTCTTTTGGATTTCTATTGATCCTAACCACCAACTCAAATTGAATTAACGAAAACTCAACATAATTGGATTTTCGTCGTCTTTTTGACTATTATTCTGTAAGAAAATCATAGTTTTCATTAGAAGTGGACTCCGTGCGTAACAGACAGACAGACAGATATGCATATTCATGTAAGCAAACCATTTCTCAGAATTATTTTTATCGCTGCCGTTTCAACGAAGTAATCTTGCTATGCGGGCAAAGTGATATCCCAATAGTCTCTGCGTTATCTCGAGCCTTGTTCGGATTAGAACTTTTACACACACACACAACAATTTGTAAAATCAGGGGAAGAAATAAGTCACGTAACGGATATTTGTTATTGATATGCAGCGCGCGTACACGCAACACAAACAAAGAGACGAAACGAGACGAGACAAGACAAGAAGACACTGGGAACCAACAATGATCGCACTGAAGACGTCGGGTACCTGTTGGTTAGATCGAAGTGCTTGCAGAAAGTAAACAAACATTGTTAAATGTGCATAAATTATGGAAAATCTGGAAAATACGTGCCCTGATGATAGGACGTATTGAAAATGGACACAAAGCAAAACGCAACACCAAGCACCTAGCTGCCGCTCCTGCATGCATGTTTATTGGTTTTAGGATGTACTTGCATAAACGTGTTGAGCATTAGCCTGCCTATCTATCCGGAATGCAGTGTGTGCGTTGTTTGTGTTCTCTTCGAGCACATGCAGGTAATTCTTTGAGAGCCAGAAGGAAAACGTCATGGGGATGATATATTCCTCCTGGTCTCGAAGAACGTTTCTCGCTTGCGAGCGATTTGATTGGTCGCACAATCGGCAGTATGGTATTGGTGACGATCCAGTGACGTCGTGACGTCGTTTTGCCAGCCACTAGTGTCTTTCATTGATTATTGTCTTCTCTTGTACGTTCGTAGCTCGGAACCCAGTGGCAGTTAGAGTTTGAATACGTCGAAGTCGTTAGTTGCGAATGAACATCTAGCCGGAAAGGTCTCGATCGGAAAGACATACTTTTATTTTGGTTTGGACGCGTTGACTAAACAAAACCAAGTTAAATGCTGTGACTTGCTACCAAAATACACCACCACACAATCTACCAACACTTGAATACAAACAGCCAGTGAACGTTACAATCGAACCAAAATTGTTTTGCGCGAACTTGAAAAATAACAACGACCCAAAGATTTGATTTGGTGTCAGGTGTGTATACACCCTGTTCGATGGAATCCATTAACGCCTCGACTCTATAACGATCCTCAGCAGACGTCGACGAATGCCTATTTTTGCGTAAACGCTGTTACTAAAGTATCGATTTGGTGGGTGCCACATTCAGCAACGCTTGTCCAAGCTCATTACTAAGGCAAATCACATACTGTTTTGAATAAAATAGTCAGTTGCTATCGCAAAGCCAGCGACACAAGCCACCATTAGAGGAGGAAGCCATTCTACATAAGCACTCATACCACTGGATACGAGCAGCAATGTCGTCATTTTACTGACAAACCCACCTGAAGTGCTAGATAAAGTTTTTAATTCGATTTCCAAGCAACGGCCCTCGGACTCGGGCCAAGAAGAATCGCGCGACAATCATGAGAAACAAAGGCAGTCGTTCATCCGTAATGAAGCCAATAGTTCTATTATTTGCCGTGATAATAGTTTGTGAAGTAGATATCGGCAGTGCGAAAAGTGTCGGAACGAACAGTGCCGGATATGAGAAGAACATTCAGTTGGTGGCCAATGCGATGCAGTTCGCAGAAGTGAATCTCAACCAAACTGTAAATGTTGTTTGCCCCTTTGAACAACGTCGGTGGTATTATAACGAAACACCCGTTGCATATGCCGATCGAAATCTGAGTTTTGAGATGCTAGCCGCAGAACAACGAGGTGTCTACGGCTGCCTCACTGCACAAAAAGAAAATATAGACCGAGTTTGGGCGAACGTAACCATAATTGTCTGTGCGATTTCCTGTAAACATGATAACACATCCAACGTCGACAGCAAGGCGAATATTAATGCCGAAAGCATTCGGCACCTCAACGGCTATCCGAAATTTGAGAATAATAAGTTTTCCAGCGACGTCACCAAGCAAAGTGGAGACTACGTTACGTTCAGTTGCGTTCCACTAGCACCGTCGTCGGTGAACTTAACGTGGTTGGTGAACAACAGTCCGATTGATGTTGACAAATCGAAAGCGGCTTTCAAAAAATGGACACTTTCGATATCGAATCTCGATATCTCGGATTCGGGGACATATACATGCCAACTCTGCAACAATATCGGATGTGTGTACCGTTCAACGCTTTTACGTGTTGTTAAGGAAGATGCTGTGCGTCCTAAAATTGTCGTCAATGGTCTGAAGAATCAGTCAGTTCATATGGATGAAAACGTTACATTCGAATGTCATGTGGAGACAGTTGTCGAGACCCAAATCACTTGGCTGAAGCATGACACACCAATAAACGAAACACTAAAACCACTGGATGTGTTAAAAGATTCGAATATGAGAAGAATGGTGACGCAATTTGATACACCACACCTTCTGCGCCTTGGAAGTGTTCAAGAAGAGGACGAAGGTTGGTACACCTGCATTGCCACGAATTCTTTCGATGGTGCAATGGCAAGTGCCTACTTATGCGTGATTACGACTACAAAAGATGAGGCCGAGAATAAGGACGGCTCCGGAGAAATGACGCCGATACTCAATTCCCTGAATTTGGAACAGGCCGATACTGATGAGTCTTCAGATCACGAACTCGAACCCGACAACAGAACACCCGCAGACGAGTCTAAGCAAAGTCCTCCAGAATTCAAAAACGTAAAGAAGCTGATCCAACGACTTCACAAGCCAGCCGGTAGTTCTGTGCAACTGCTGTGCCCAGCTACTGGCAATCCGACCCCAAATATAACATGGACACTCAATGATACGGCCATAGAACGGCACATGGGGAAAGTCACATACAAAAAGTGGTCTATGCAAATGGATGATGCCATAACTAAGGATTCGGGCGTGTACAAGTGTAGGATCTGCAATGTGCACGGGTGCATAGAGCACTCGACAAAGATAACTATAATTGATCGGCTGCGCTCCTCGCCGATAATAAGCGACAAATTTCCGCAAAATCAAACTGCGCTCGTCTATAGCAGCACAACGCTGGAATGCAGAGTCGTATCCGACCTGGAGCCATTCATTTACTGGCTGAAGTATGTCAAGAAAAACGAGTCTATTGAGTATCTGGAGAAGATAGCGCAAAATTTCGACGTCCACCAGAGCACGAACAAAACAAACGACATAATAGTACTGAATCTGGGGCAGGACAAGTCGAACATTCTAAATTTTTCTAGAGTTACACACGACGACGAGGGTTGGTATTCCTGTGTAGCAGCCACCTCGTTGGGGCTGACTGTGGCGAGTGCGTACCTTAAAGTCGTTGATAAACTCCCACTGAGGGACGGGTTGCAGCGCAGTCATCCCGCATGGATTACAACAGTGGGGGCGGTTGTCGTCTTGCTTTTCCTGCTCGGAACGGTTTTCATCATCTACGTGCTGCGCAACTTGAAGCAGGAAAAACTTCTGAAGCAACGAATCGAAACCGTTCACCAGTGGACGAAGAAGGTGATCATTTACAAGCCACCGCCATCGGATGGGAGCACATGCGACCTACAAATGCCCGTTATAAAAATTGAGAAACAGCGCACAACCTTTACAACTTCCACGAATTCCGATCCCAACCAAGGCTTCAACGAATATGAGTTTCCCCTGGATTCAAATTGGGAAATACCGCGCAGTCAGTTGTCCCTGGGATCAACACTTGGGGAGGGTGCGTTTGGTCGGGTCGTTATGGCGCAAGCCAGTGGACTCACCCGGGCTCCTGCCAATAATAACGTCAGCACAATTGTGGCCGTTAAAATGGTAAAAGAGGAACACACTGATGCCGACATGGCAAGTTTGGTGCGCGAAATGGAAGTCATGAAGATGATCGGGAAGCACATCAACATTATAAACCTGCTGGGTTGCTGCAGTCAAAATGGGCCTCTGTGGGTCATAGTGGAATTCGCACCTCATGGCAATCTTAAAGACTTCCTCAAGAAGAACCGGCCGAACTCGGTATGGGGCAGTTGCAGTTTAAAAGAAAGAGATAGTGATTACTTGGAGGAAACGCCGGTGCTAACGGAAAAGCAGCTGACGTCGTTCGCATTCCAAATAGCACGTGGCATGGAATATCTAGCCTCAAGACGAGTAAGTAAGCATCATCAATGCAACGCGCCTCTCTCTAACGTAATGTTGTTCTATTTCTAGTGTATTCACCGCGATTTGGCGGCGCGAAATGTTTTGGTCAGCGATGACTACGTCATGAAAATAGCCGACTTTGGTCTTGCTCGGGATATTCAAGATACAGACTACTACCGGAAAAACACCAATGGTAGGCTGCCCATAAAGTGGATGGCTCCTGAATCACTTCAGGAAAAGTTTTACGACTCCCAATCTGACGTCTGGTCTTACGGCGTACTCTTGTGGGAAATTCTAACGTATGGCGAACAACCATACCCAAACATCATGTCAGCGGAGGAGTTATATAGCTATTTGATAACCGGCCAACGCATGGAGAAGCCGCCACGCTGCTCCCTCAATATTTACATGTTGATGAGACAGTGTTGGCATTTCGACTCGAATGCCAGACCCACATTCTCGGAAATTGTCGAGAATCTGGACAAAATCCTTCAACTGTCGAGCACAATGCCGCATGAGGAATATTTGGATCTATCGATGCCCATGCTCGAGACCCCCCCTTCTTCTAGCGATGAAGAGTCCGAGAGTGAGACATTCCTGGAATCGCCGTCTGCCCGATATCAATACACATATAAATTCAAATGAACCAATCGTGACGCACTTTTCTTAATGACGCTAACATAAAACAGTGAAAAGACCTAAGCCTCCATGTGTATCGAAAATATAGAACTTCTTCCTGTCAAGAACGACAATAGGGCGGCCGATTATTCAGATTGCATCAGGGCCGTATGTCCGACAGAGGCAACACACATAGTTGGCGGATGTTGATGTTACCAAAAATGACGCTTAAATGTCCACAATTCAACGCATTGTATATTAGAATACTCACTACATTATATAGCATTACCGATAAGACTTTCTAGACACGACAAGGCTATTTTTCTACTTTACGATTCTATTAATAAGATATATTGATTGTTAATTTATTTTAAGGTGCCATGAAAACAAATCTCGATCAAGCAAGTAGTACACGTCTTGCTGGCAATAACTTTTCTGGGATGTACTCGTATGTGTCATTACGCAGACATTCACACAATTACTGAACTACTTGCAAATAAATTATTTTAATATTAAGGTACAAAGTGTAAAAGGAATAAAACGGAAGCTTTAAACGAATTATACGCGAGACATCTAAAATAATCCCGTCGATTGTAAATATCGAATACTCAAATGTATATTGTAGACGACGGAAATGGGTCCAGCCTCTTTCATTTCGCCACTGAGAGTGCAACGCTATTTTAACGTAGAATAATAACTTTGAATAAATAAACTTTTAAAATGAATTATTGACATAAATCAGAGCTTATTGAAAGCGTAATATATAACCTCGGCCAAAGGGTGTCAATGACTTGAACGAATTGTAAACATTACAGCGCTACCTAGAATTCGACATAGTGCACATAAATATTTAACTTCCCCACAATGATAAAATTTTTTGTACGCTCATATTGCCCAAATACGCCAGGTCCATATCTTAGAATCTACCAAATAAAAGAGGTTGGAAAAATTGATGCCTTTTCTAATTCACCCAGTTGTAATATTTTCCAATTACAAACATTCTTTTCCATGTTCAAAACACAAGGAAACATTGTTCAATTGTCAATGTTGAAAATCCCCGCTGCGAGCAAAGAACCAAGTGTGTCTTATGTTACCACTTTATTTCTCCAGACATTTGTACTAGTTCAGATGTCAACAATTTGCGAGTAGAGTTTGGTTAGGGACACTGATTCTAGTGTATTTCTAATGACAGTGTCAACAGTTTGTTTTTCATTGTCACTAAAATCTATTTAAAATATAATAAAAATGTGTATATAACATTTTTATGTCACTTGCGATCTACAGATCGCATCAAAACAAATCGTTTTTTTGGAAATTAATTCGTTTTGTTTTTTTTTTTTGTTAAAAAGTTGATTATTCTTTAAATATATAAAAAAAACAAGTACAGTCGAGCGGGGCCGACCGTTGAATACCCTACAACACTATAATAAACGATACAGTTTATATAGGCGAGATACTCGAAAGAATTCCACAAGATATTGTGACAAATATTAAAAGGAAACCATCAGGTTTCGTTCTCTAATTTTCGAATAATAGCAACTTAAACTAATTTGCTCATTTCCAATTTATTGGTAGATGTTGCACTTAAATGGTCTTCCTAGATCTGGAACCAATATTTCCCAAAGACCTATAATTTCTTAGAAGTGGCAAAAGATTAGCATTTATTATTGGTTTTTGACTGAAACGCATCTATATGAGATACAGACATTTGACTATATTCGTTAACGAAATAGTCAGAAGTGCGTCTTTCCTGTATTTGTGAATTCTCGAAAAAGTCTCTGGAATGGACATTTTCGTATTTTGTCTACAAAAGTTGGCAAACTATTTCACACATTGAATATTTTTGGATGGCCATCCAAAACTGCTTGGCTTTTGCAATGTCCGGTAACCCCCTTTCAAATGTGCGTGAGGATCGGGCGATAATTACGGCCTGCCGACAATTTTGCAGTTTTTTGGTCCATTTCAACCCCTAAATATACGGCGATCATCTCCAAAAAGAGTAGGCTTCTATTCTGACCCTCATCTTATCCCCATGCAAAATTCCGTAAGGATCGGGCCATAAATGCGATCTGTATATGATATCCTGATATCCTAAATACTTAGTTTTGTTAGCTGTAGAAATATTACCAAATGTTTAATTCAAAATGAAAATATGCCAAAAATATGACAAAATTGAAAAAATATGAGAAAATGTTAGAAAATCAATATTTTCATCTTTAGAGAGATATTTTTATGCGATTTTTAGACGTTTTTTCTTTCCTGCCAAGAGGTCATTCTGAATTAATGAGAACTGTCGAAATCAGTTCAGCCGTTCTCGACATATAAGAGATCTTTCAAGCATATCTTCTTTGATAAACATATATATCGCACATATTTTGCTATATATCCGATTTGTTGGATGTTAACATCAATGTAAAGGTCAAAAGTAACCTTGTCATGGCTTTGTGATTTCGCCGGGATTTAAAATATTCGCGGTTTAATGAAAAATTTTGAATTCTTCAACACAAAATATATGGTCTATTTTACCCTAAATATTATCCGATGACCACCCAAATTGGTAGGCTTCTTCTCCGCCCTAAACTCTAGCTACATGCGAAATTCCGCGTCGATTGGTCTATAATTGCGACCTGTATAGCTACTGCAAAATCCGAAATTTTTTCAGTTTTTGGTCCACTTCAACCCCTAAACATTTGGCGATCATCTCAAAAAGAAATAGGGTTCTATTCTGGCCCGACCCCGACCTCCATTCCAAATTTCGTAAAGATCGGGCCATAATTGCGACCTGTAGAGTGATTACAAATTAACATGGACAGACGGACGGACATACATAGCTAGATCGACTCAGCTCGGCGAGCTAGGATGATCCATATATACTTTCCTATGTGGGAAACCAATATTTCGTGTTACATAATTTTTGGCCCAATCAAACTTATAATACCCCCAACACATAGTGTTGTAGGGTATAATGAATAGAAGGAATTATAAAAGACTTAAAAAATATATTGTATAAAAACAGAAGTTTGCAGTGCAGACGGTGGAGGTTTTGTGAATGATTTCGTGGAAAATTAACATTGCGGAAGAAGGTCTAGACGTCTGACCTTTCTGAGCGGAATATGTTAACGAGAAATGTCGACCCGTGGAATTTATTTGCATAGAACAGAACTACGAAAAGTTGGACTGGATTTTGGAAAAGTATGAGGTAGTCGAACTAGATATAAATATCGATGGAATTCCACTGTTCAAAAACTCTCGGGTGCTATTGTGGCCAATTCTTTGCAGAATCGTCAACATTCTGTAGAAAACAAAACCGTTTGTTGTTGTATTAAATTTAATTAAATATAGTTTGCAGATTGAACTGTGCCGTATTTTATTTTTGTTAAATAATACATGTATTAAAAATGTAACGTTTTAAAATACTTACTCTATTACAAGCATTTTCCTAAAAAATTCAAATGACTATTGGGTTCAAATGTTTCCATATCATCTCAAAAGACCTCATCGTCTTCTAGTGTTTATATGGTTCAAATGTCTACATATAGCTCAAGAACTACTTAGTCAATATAGTCATGGACTACTGGTACTTCTCCTATGACAAGCCTATGCTAAATGTCCATAGGAAATTACATTGGTGTGGGTATACTTTTGCACTAGTACTGGTGACATTGTCACACTACAATTTTACTAAAGATGCTCGCTGCAGGGATGTTCAACTTGGAAATTTTGTACGCCCGACGTATTTGGTTAATATTCATATAATTACTTGTGTTTACGAATTTTAGGTAACGCTGTAAATATTAATTTTGTATCACTTTGTTCACAAACAAAAATATTTTAACCTTTATTCCATTTTGAATAAGAAATCAGAATTTTCCATACTTTACTCGAGTTTTTGAATTTTCATCAACCTGATAACTAGAGAGTAAAGCCAGAAGTGGAGCATGTTCGAGCTTCGCGTACCAAATGTATGCTTGTATTGTATTGTATGTTCTGCAAAGTAAATCACTGTGATCGTTACTGAATGTGTATTAAAGCTTAGTCGTACATGTATATATGAGCTATATCTTTATCCTAATCGATTTCCACAAAATTTGTATGATTTAAAAATGCAACATTAATGCAAAAACGAAGCTAGGTTGGTGCATAAATGGCATGAAATTGAAGGGAATTTTCTAGGAACCATTGGTTAAGGAGAAATACCTATTGGTTTTTTATTGGAGAAATACCTTTGGAAGGGGTATGCGGTATCTTGTACTAAATATCGTAGTGAGTTGAAACCGGGTTAAATTGTGCATGACAATTATATCCAAATTTGAACCGACTATTACTAATTATAATAGGGTTCGTGCCCATGCCAAACAAATGAACAATGCAACACTTTATCTCACTTGGAAAATAAATGCGATCTGTACTTTGATTACAAAAATATGGGCTACTTTGATTACAACAGGCGGACAGACAGACGTGCATAGATCGATACAGAAAGTGGTTCAATGAAGATTTCCAAAGTAACAATGGGCCTATTTCGTCTCCATCATTGTGTTACAAACAAATGCACTGTATCACGATGAGATGTGGAGTGTCAACAATGAGAAAAGGACAATAGTCCTATGTGGTACACCACAGAATGTCGAGCAGAGGTGTTTCACGCAACAAATTTGTGCTTGCATAGTGTACGAGTACATATAGTGCATTTTTGAGGAATTCAATTGCTTATAAAAGTCACAGAGTTATTTCTAGGCTTTGCATGTTGCTCTTGCACCGAAAATTACTGAAGCTTAGTTTAAACAATTTTTATCGAAAGCGGTACAACATTTACGATTTCATATGACACGACTGAACGTTTTGTTGAGTTCCTCTTCTGGTTTGCAAAGTTTTCAGCATCAACTAATCTGTCTAAATCGTTTCATATTGGCGAGTATTAGGAAATCGTATTATTGAATTGCAAATGTCAATACAAATTGCAACGACTGCACCATTGTGAACGAAATAGATGGGGGTGGATTCCAATGACGGTATTGACACTAATGGTTGACAACATCGATGAGCGCATTAGTTTAGTGCTATTCATACCTGCCTGATAGACTTCTAGAGACTTTTTCTCTTATATCGTTGGATCTACTTCTCTAGATCATGCAGTGGTAATATCCAAGGAGGTACTGAACTCTCATCTGCTGACTTACGGCATTCTCATTTCCGCAGTATATGTGTTGAAGATTGTGGCTGGAGAATGCGGCAAGCTCCGCGATATAAATGTTCCACCTGAAATTGCGTGTAATGCTGAAGGAAACCAAGTCAATAACATCCTCATTTACCAGAATGTGGAGCAATTAATCCGCTCTGTCAACGCTGATTCCCTCCGGTCGTTAGCTACGACGCAATGTCACAATTTAAAAATACCCTAGTTCCAGACAGTTATCTCCTTCCATAAGCGGGCTAAAGTCGGGCAAATAAAGTGTTTCATAACTATTAACCAGCGGAATCTACCGATTGAGCACCTCTACCTCGGCAGTATCACACAACATACATTACATGGACAAAACTTTAATGATCTTAATTGAGTGGCCGCCCCTGCATGTACTCGGCTCGAAGAAATCCCAACGGATTTTTTCAAGCATTATGTACATGAGACGAACGAAATAAGTTTAGTTCGGCATTTTTCGAAATCTGGTTCTGTCGATATTTCTGAAAAATATTCCGTTCACAATCAGTTGCTGGTTGAACCGAACTTCAGCGATATTGAGACATTTTTCTTCTTCCGAATTGAGATATCCCCGCGAATACTCCAAATGGGAGGGCGTGTGGCTCGTGACGTGTGGACAGGTTCGAGGTACAATCACATTATGATGGGATTTAAATGTCAGTTCTAAATATTGCCGTTCAATTGCAGTGGCTGTACTAGGTTAAGCTTTTATACAAATATATGTACTTGTCAGTATGTAACGTTAAATCTTTTTTAATATAGAAAATCCCCGACAGAATTTTGATAAAACAGACCCATCTGCTTGAGGCCTTCAATTCAACTAGACCTTCACTCAGCAAGTCTGACGTCGAGCGGTATCAGAAAACGTAAGTTCGAGATTCACCATGTGAACGAAGTTGTCATATAAATTTTCTTTGCTCTATTTTCAGCTATGCCAGGTTTACTAACAAGGAAAAGTCTTCCCGAGATTTTGTCTCAAAACGCGCCACTCTGGCCTGAATAATCTACAAGACAAAGATCAACACATAATCTAAGAAAAGAAGAAAAGAGGATATTTTGTTACATTTTCAATAAAGTTCAATAAGTACCTGGTGACTGGTTTATTTAGTTTTTCCCTTTACATTTTATCTTTTCATTTCACTGTCGAACTTTTGGAATTTTTTGTTTTCCTCGACGTTAATTTAGTTACGTTTTGACTAGAAAACTGTATAGGAATGCCTTGTTAAGTGTGCTTTGCCTTTTCGACGTCATATCTCCAATTTGAGGAATGTTGATGTGGAACACAATGAGATTGGCCAACACATGGGGTAAGTGCACGATTCAGATTTGGAGATCATGGAAACCAACATGAATTGCATCTTTTGCACGACACTCATCTTTGCTCAACACTTTCCATCCAATACTTAGCCCAGTTGAAGACATTATCCCCATTGAAATTCCATTAGTTTCGCATTTGCTGTCACTCTCTGGGTCGTCTTTTTCATACCCATCGATTGTCTGCCATTTCCGAACATCATTCCAATATTAATCTGCACTGTTCGCTGCATGTAATCATCTTTTCACATCATGCATCTCAATATACATATATTACTTAATTGGGCGTAAAGAATTTTAAATGGAAAAATAATCATTCTCGTTTCTGGTTAAGCATTTGCAGAGGTGGTTGTGGGAATCAGAATCATTTTTCCACCGAGGACAGCATGGCTTGCTGCCCGGCTTTACGAGAAAGCAAACACGGGCGTAGAGAGACAGACGTTTTCGCTTTGGGCTGCAGGAGCATAAGTACAAGGTGGAAATTTCAATTAACTCACATTCCCCATTATTCTGTGGGCTTAGGGCTGTCCGTCCTGCTGCCATACGTTGCTGTGACACTGTTACATAGCTGCGGAGCTTACACAAAGGTGAACTTTGTATTATGCTCCATTGCAGATAATGAGTTGTTGTTTTTGTTTCGAATTTAAGGATGAAGCTCGGTGATTGGGGGGAAAGGGAACATGGGCCCAACTTAGCCTGAGTTGGTATTTGTTTTTGTCGAATGCGCCAAGTCGAGCAGTTTATGTTCGAGGCCTCTACTCCAAATTTTTCCTTTCTTATATTTGTACTTCTTTTTTCTATTATTTAATTTTTGAATTTTTATAGCAGACGAAACTAGCAAAGGGCACTTACTCAACTTCAATTTCATGAAAAAGAAAAAGTAGAAGACATAATTACCGAAAGTACAACTCGTTCAAGTGGCTGGTTGGCTGATGGAAATTGTTTTGCATCCCTATTTTGAATACGCACAAATGCTAATTATTCTTCGTAAAGCTTATCCAAAAGTTTATGATGTAAAGGCTGCAGATTGTTGCAAATGTTGTTGAGGGAAATTCAATCAACGCCCTTGCGGTGCACAGTGCTGCGCGACCATATAAAGGGGGTCGGTATCGAAGAAATTGAGATCGAATTGAAATTTTATATGCGCATCAAATCTGCTGAAGAATCAAGTTTTAATAACAAAAGCTGGGGTCTTACTCTAACCGTCACTATATCGCTGCAATTTAAACAAGCTGCGAGAACTTTGTCCAAGGTGTCTGCACAACATTGATTCGACTAGACGCTACTTAAATTCAAACAACAAATTGTAGTTACATTGGGCGATTGTTCAGTGCATAAACTCATACATGAAGGATGCGTTTTAGAGGTCGGATTGTTTTACTAGAATAATAAATATTTGTAATTTGTAATGCTGTATACCTTTAGATAAAAGAAACAAAACTCTAATTACATTTTGGTCAATTGGTGTAATTCTTAAATCGGGTGAAACATTGCTTTTGTGTCCGTAGTCGTCACCACTTGACTTGTTCGTTGGCATGACATGTTCCCATTGACCTGCATATAAATGAAATAACTAAACAAATAAGTACTTCGCTTTTTAATGCTTTCAAGTCCATGCCGACCTAAGGACCGCTGTTATCCCCTAGTCAGCAGGTCAGCCGTACTCGCGTTAAAGGTGGATAAACACTCAAGATTCATTTTATTTGTGAATAAAAATCATATTTTTAAACTATTTGTTGGTTGTTTATAATGTCCAGAATGCATGTTTTCGGTCCACATGTCGACTTTGAGAAAATAAATTTTTGCAGGAGACGGCATCAACAAAAACAAAAAAAAAAAAAAACTGAATAATGATAAATGTTTTGAAATAATATTCCTTTGACAGTTCTTTAATATTTTGAAAATACCCTGTTGAAAATTTGTAAAGTTAAACATTGGTACGACTCCTTTAAATTTACGCCTCCATTAGGTGTGTCTGGTTACTTTTCCAGCAGGAATTGTCCAGTAACTTCTTTCTGAGAGAGTAAGGTAGTTTTATTCTCTTTTGCAAGGAAAATGCGAAAAGTAAACAGACGGTATTCCTGCAGAAGCTTGCAACTAATCAGCTGATTTGTCAAAACAAACCAATTTGTCCCCCATAAGGAGAATTAAAACAAAGGAAGCAATACTCATTTTACAAGTTTTTTAAATAAAAATGTTGGAAATAGTCGTTTATTTTCTTATTGCATATTAACATTTATGTTTTTCACATTTTGTAAAGTTGTTCTCCAAAAACTATTAGTCTTGCTAATTCCAAAAAAATATTTTCAAATTGAAAGCACAAAAAGAAATAAACAAACCATAGAAAACATCTGATTGAATGTCGATGAATGAGAAGAAGAAGAGTTGCAAGTGATTGCAAGAAGAAATTTTTCCAGCAAGAATTTGCAAACTCTCACTGAAAGAACTGTCAAAATTTCTCTCTCCAACCGCTCTCTTTTGCAGAACTTTTGGGTTAACAGACGACTTCCAGTAACAATTTGTAACAATTGTTACAAACTTTAGGGTAACCAGACACACCTATTGTTGCTTTCTTAAGTACGAGTACATGCATTGCCTAGCTGGCGATGAAGGACCCCCACTGACAAAGTGTAATTTGTGTAATCGAATATTCAACGAAATTGTTCCCTAAAATAGGTGGTAACATCTTCGAAATTAAAATTAGTTATAAAAAATCTAATTTATTGGAGTATTAAGACATGCCTGGCTTTTACAAAGGGCAGGACAACTGATATTTGTCTTTTTGAAGTAGACGTGTCGACAACTGCAAAGTCAACAATGAAAAACTTATATCTTGTTTATTTTCTGCTTCCTTATTGCTGTTTATACCCTACACCACACCATGATGCAGAGCATAATGTCTTTGTGCATTTGTTTGTAACGTGTAAACGGAAACGAGATAGATCCATAGTTCCGTTTGATGATTTTCATTGAATCACATTTGCACAGTTCGTTTGCATGGCCCAAGGATCAGCCCTATTGAAATTGATAATAATCGGTCCAAAGTTAGATGTAGTTCTTCATACATATATCTTCATCCGATTTCACCTTCATTGTGCACCAAATGGGTAATTTATGCTAACGTCAGATATTGAAAATCGGTTCAGATGTAGCGTTAGTCCTAACATAACAATGGTATTTGGTACAAGATATCGGATATAGCTTAAAATTATCTTTTCCAAATTTTTTTGGAGATCGGAATTTAGCTTATTTGGTGAAAATCGATGCAGACAACATGCACTCTGTAGCAGTGATATTTGGTACGAGGGGTCACAACAGCATGCAAATTGTTCCAGATATTACTTCCATGTAATTCCGAATTCAAGCCACTCTTAAGACGTATAACCATAATTGTTGGTCTGATCAATACAAAGGTTTATTTGATACGGGTACTTCATAGCGGTGTGGGGTGGTAGTAAAATGTGTATGTGGTAGTAAAACACAACTCTGACTCAAGGTGGACACAGGTCGCTGCTGACGCATTTTTCTAGTATTTGTGCCCATTTTATCAGATATCATTACCTTTTTTTTAGGTGACCTATATTCAGTCATGCTCCCAAAACGCCATTGACATTGCATATGGTTGCGGGTTCTACTAGCTACATTTTCTAATTCCAACGTGGATCCCCAACTTTTGATAATTATGTTCTGTTGAGTTCTGCGAAATCCATTTAATTACCCAAATATAGTTCAAAACATAGATGCCTCCTTTGCAACGCCTTCCCTCTCTCTATTTATTGTCGGTTGGTCAAAAACCCATGCATAGAATCAATAGAATAACAATGCTTATTGATTGCTCGTCGGAGGAACAAACGGGTCTTTGGGATAAACATATTTTATAAATGCCATTGCTCTCGTCCTCAATCACAGCACAGCACAGCACAGCACAGCACAGCACACTGTGATCTCAGACAAAACTGACTTCGCGACATGGTGTCTGCTGGTGGCAATGTAGTGCGGCTTGCAAGGAAAACGGAAATATAATCGCTACTTTTACAAGTTCTGCTATTTCCGTTTGCTATCTCGGGCGAGAGCATAGATACCGAAGTTGTTGAAAGTTTTAGAAAACACAGGAACTTTATCCGTTTGTATCGTCACCGACCCGACAACTAAATTAACTGCTGTTTACGAAACTTGTGGTTTGGTGAACAGCAATGGGGGAGGCAAAGGCCTCGAATAAAAATTGGCTTGCATAATTCGCGGTGCACGGATTGCAAAGCTGTTTAAATCTCGTCTTAATTAAGCCCCATCCAATCCAGCAACTTGATGAATTGTGAAGTGGAATTGCACCAATTTTGGATGCGAGTTTCCACAGCTTCAGACCCAGCTTGAGCTGGCCGAAATTTGTTCCAATGTGTCGTCAAACCGCCACAAGCGAGGGGGCGTTCATTACGTTATCCTCAAAAGTGTGTGACTTTGGCTGTCAGGAATTTCATGGTCCTCTGATATTCGTAAAGACATCAGCATCGAGTGGTCGAAATTCACCAATTGATTTACTCGCTTATGAATCTTTTAATAATTCCATGGAAATGGCATTAGGCATTCGGCTGTGGACAAGTTCAATCACAGCACGACTGGGGGCATACTGCGAACGTGCAGTGGATGATAACAACAACAACAACACTGGCAGGAACGTGTATATAAGCGACAATGGGCGTTAACTGAATGACAAACGTGCTGCCTGTCGACGCATCGATTGTGCCTCTGCCCGTGTTCCTCGTGGCGTTTGAACCCCCACATTCTTGTCAAACGCTTCAATAAAAACACAAAGGAAAACAATCGAAAAAGCTAAAACAAATTGTTACCACTTTCAATGGCATTGTCAACGCCACGGAAGAATGTGGGTGTGAGCCATTCGCACTGGCAGCTTCTTTTCGAGGGGATTTGGCTCTCTTTGATTCATTTGTTTATTTTTATATCCTTTTTCTGGGAATTTGTTTTGCAAAACACGGCTCCTGCTTCATCAAGTATTCTAAAATCCCATTGTGTGCGAAATAAGATTTTAAGCATATTATGATTGAATGCACGTAGTGAATGTGTTTCCTTCGGGCATATCCTTTGTCTGGCGAATCCACTATTGGAAACTGTATTGTGTTGTCTTCGGAATTCATTAGAAAGAAAACGGCTTGCAAAAAAAAAAACAAATCTAGCTTAGGAGCAGGGCATAGTGGCCTTTAAGGAAACCTCAACTTTTGCCGAAGCTCACTAAGCAGCATTAAAATAACGTAAAAGCTTTCTTCTATCATGCCGCGGTGTCAGAATTTAGTTAGACATTTTCGCATTGCATGTTGTATAAAAAGCTAGTAACTGCTTAACACTTTTACTCATTGCTTATTTTACAAAAACTGCAGTTATTCCTTTTGTTGTTGCGGAATATTCTATCAGTTGATTGCATAAGTCTGGCTTGGCTGATGATCACATTACTCTTTGAAACTGACAGCTTTGGATTATTTTGCAATTTTTATACCCTACAACACTATGTGTTGGGGGTATTATAAGTTTGATTGGGCCAGAATTTATGTAAGACCTCGAAATATTGGTTGCCCATATAGGAAAGTATATATGGATCTTCCTAGCTCGCCGAGCTGAGTCGATCTAGCTATGTATGTCCGTCCGTCCGTCCATGTTAATTTGTAATCACGCTATTATGGCCCGATCCTTACGAAATTTTGCACGAAGGTGGGGTTAGGGTCAGAATAGAAGCCTATTTCTTTGGGGTTGAAATGGACCAAATACTGAAAAAATGTCGGATTTTGCAGTAGCTATACAGGTCACAATTGTAGACCAATCGACGCGGAATTTCGCATGTAGCTAGAGTTTAGGGCGGGGAAGAAGCCTACCAATTTGGGTGGTCATCGGATAATATTTAGCGGGTAAAATAGACCATATCTTTTGTGTTGAAAAAATTCAAAATTTTTCATTAAACCGCGAATATTTTAAATCCCGGCGAAGTCACAAGGCCATGACAAGGTTACTTCTGATATTTACATTGATGTTAACATCCAACAAAACGGATATATAGCAAAATATGTGCGATATATATGATTATCAAAGAAGATATGCTTGAAAGATCTCTTATATGTCGAGAGCGGCTGAACTGATTTCGACAGTTCTCATTAATTCAGAATGACCTCTTGGCAGGAAAGAAAAAACGTCTAAAAATCGCATAAAAATATCTCTCTAAAGATGAAAATATTGATTTTCTAACATTTTCTCATATTTTTTCAATTTTGTCATATTTTTGGCATATTTTCATTTTGAATTAAACATTTGGTAATATTTCTACAGCTAACAAAACTAAGTATTTAGGATATCAGGATATCATATACAGATCGCATTTATGGCCCGATCCTTACGGAATTTTGCATGGGGATAAGATGAGGGTCAGAATAGAAGCCTACTCTTTTTGGAGATGATCGCCGTATATTTAGGGGTTGAAATGGACCAAAAAACTGCAAAATTGTCAGCCCGATCCTCACGCACATTTGAATGGGGGTTACCGGACATTGCAAAAGCCAAGCAGTTTTGGATGGCCATCCAAAAATATACAATGTGTGAATAGCTTGCCAACTTTTGTAGACAAAATACGAAAATGTCCATTCCAGTGACTTTTTGGAGAATTCACAAATACAGGAAAGATGCACTTCTGACTATTTCGTTAACGCTGATTTCGTTGAAGAATATAGTCAAATGTCTGTATCTCATATAGATGCGTTTCAGTCAAAAACCAATAATAAATGTTAATCTTTTGCCACTTCTGAGAGATTATAGGTCTTTGGGAAATATTGGTTCCAGATCTAGGAAAACCATTTACGTGCAACATCTACCAATAAATTGGAAATGAGCAAAATAATTTAAGTTGCTATTATTCGAAAATTAGAGAACGAAACCTGATGGCTTTCTTTTATTATTTATCACAATATCTTGTGGAATTTTTTCGAGCATCTTATGTAAACTGTATCGTTTATTATAGTGTTGTAGGGTATTCAACGGTCGGCCCCGCTCGACTGTAGCCTTTGCTTACTTGTTTAATATGAAGACTTGGACGAAAAGCAAGCTCTTTAAGTTTCGAATATTCTCAAGTAAATAAGATCCATGCTCAGTTCTTCCCTTTCCCATGATAGTATAACTTAAGGAGAGCTTAAGTAGTTCTGGAGTTTAATTCGCATATGCACTGCTTTCCAAAAAACGACCCTTGTAGGCCATTGCCTGATGTGACGTTTAAGCAGCGGCGGAACGCGTCTTATAGTCTCTCTCTCTCTGTCTTTCCGTTCTCTACAAATGTAAGATCGTTAAGCTCACCTCAAAAGAGAAATAAAAAAAATTCTTAGCATTTTCCCATCGGCCGCTGTAGAATTGTTGCTGAGAATGTTTTCCCAACATGAATTTTCAGACTCTCAAATTAAGAAAGCAGCGTCATACAATCATATGTTTGCATTATACACTTGACAACATCCAATTGTCAAAATGTATATTTAGGAACCTATTGTACAATTCTGAGATGGGAACCTGTTTTCAAAGAAGTTACAAGGAAGTTGGAAAGGTAAAATACGGAAAAATACAGAGCTGGATATTATTTTTTAAAACGAGGTTACCTGGACTTAATTGTAACATGCTATCTATTGTACAACTATCAAATTTCCTTCACTTGCTCACATTTTCTGGGTTATCGAAGAACCTTTTGGAATAAATTATTTCGAAATATTAGATTTTCATTCATTTCTACCACGATTTCTACCTTATCGTTCAAACTTTTGAATGGATTGACCTAGGTGAAATCTTGCTTATAATCATATTTTGTCTGTAACTTTTATAAGATTGAAAATGGGATATTTCAGTCAAGGTTTTTACCTGCACGAACCAAAAAAAAAATTGTTGTCACCCTATTTTAATATTTTGAAGGCTTTGGACTTGTTTCCGAATTGAATAGGTCAAAGACATAGAAGTATAAAGATGGGACAAGACAAAGTCAAGAAAAGGGCACCCTGTGAAAATACCTCTGTTGTTATGATATCGTAACAACATAGTAAACAATGTTAAGCGAGTTAAACCGCTAAGACAATATGCAATTAACTGAGAAAGTCTATGGAGTAGAATTTTGAAACCCAATTCTTGGATTTTTTAAACCTTTGTTTGTCTTTTTTTCTTTAAATGTTTTTTTTTAGTCTTTACCATTTTAGGTCTTTGGAATAGGCTGTAATTAGGTATTTATAGTTCTCATTGAGAATGTCAACTTTGGTCCGCGAATATTTCAAAATCTGTAACAGTTGTCCCCTCCCGATTCTAAGTTTATGATTACGCTTTTGATCGGAATTAGCCACAATCTGACATTGGGCTCTTAATTGGATACATAATCAGGTGACCTCCATTTAAAATCTTCGAAAAATATATATAATATTATGGAGTATATTAGGTGTTTTTGAAACGAGTGCATTTCATCGGGATGATGAAGGTTTCGGGTTATTCTCTTTTCGGATAATCGGGGCCCACCAATAGATATCATTTCTAAGTCTACGACAAAAAACATGCCTCAATTTCCACTCACAACAAATATAGTTACAAACACACACACACGCACAACGTCTTTTTGTTGGCAATAGAACCGTTTAATTTGTTTTGGCTCTAAGCCTTTTTTTGGCTTTTGGAAGCTGCTGATTGCGGACACGTGCATCATAATTATTTTATTAGGGATTGACGCATTGTTTATGTCAATTGTTGACTTGGCGACTACCATTGCATGGTGCGCAGCGATTGTAGATGCTAATGCTCGCTCGCTCGCCCGCCGTGTGTCGGTGTGTGCGAAAGGGGGTTGGATGGTGTGCCATTGGACAGGGGCCGGAGAAGCCGAGAAATAAAGAAAAACAAACGTAAATAAAACGCCTTTGCAATTTGTCGGCTTTGTGTGCCACAATCAGCACGGCTATTATGTGCGCGGGGCAAAGGGAATGGGACTGTATGACTGACTGCCTGCCTCGGTGTCTGCTGGAATAGAATAGAAAGGCAGGGCGTTTGGAGGGCTGGTGCGAAGGAATAACTCCTCGTTCTGGCTGGCTATATGGGTTTGTTGGCCACTGCAAGTGGAACGCCCAAACAATCGCTCTTAATAGCGATGGACACATCAACACATTTTGAATAATTTCGTTGCATTATTTCGTCATAAAAAAGCGTTTAAATTGCATTAGAAGTTCGTGTGACGCCGGTTTCCGCACAAAGCTGCTGGTGGCATTTGTTTGTCATCGTCACCGTCACCGTCACCGTCGCCACTGCCGTCATTGTTATTGGATCGGTCTCCAATTCAATTCAGCCAAACAATTGGCAATAATTTTCGCGGTTATTGTTGTCGTCCTGAGAGAGTTGTTCGTGTTGGCTATTCCGAAGGGGCGCGCGAGGCTGGAGTTTAGGCTTTGCAGATTCAAATTTAGTTGTGATAAATGGAAATCCATAATTTGCTGACGGCACTCGGAGGCAATAAAATTCAGATTTTCCATATAATTTATGTAAGTTAATCACATTTAATGACCATTAGGTGGTGTTGGTTGGTGTTGTTTGTTTGTTTGTCTTTCAAAGATTGTAAAGCTGTTGGCTGGCAGATGGCGGGGATGACGACTCTTGGCTGGTGCTGACGCTGCCCCGAGTGAACGCCGAGCATATTTGTATGCGTATGGGTGCGAGCTGTCGAGAGGAGAGGAAAGGAACATTGTTGATGTTGTTGTGGCAACGCTTTGCCCTGCCCTTTGTGTTCCCATTATGAACACCATTGTGGCAAGATAAAGAACGGAAATTAGTACGATAGCA
Source organism: Musca domestica (assembly GCF_030504385.1). Classification (NCBI taxonomy): domain Eukaryota; kingdom Metazoa; phylum Arthropoda; class Insecta; order Diptera; family Muscidae; genus Musca; species Musca domestica. The sequence continues at coordinate 1,103,953 of NW_026712232.1, forward strand.
GGATGTTAAACGTGCAGCACCAGCAAGAAAACGCTTGCTTCGACCGAGTACATAAAAAATAAATATAATGAAATGTTCTTTTGCATGTGCCCCGGCCCTCCGATACGTCAAGAAGTGAACCCCAGAAGACCTTAATAAAGGAACGGAAACAAAGTACAATGCGCAAAGCATTCTAATGCTGGTGTCCTTTTGCTCACACGCTGTCGTGCCTCCCCGAACACTTCCTCCACATTGCGGCTTACAAGGGAGCTAGGAATGTCAACTCGAAATCAGCAGCGCAGCATCCTCTTTGCCACCAGTGTTACTTGATTACGTTTCTCTTTTGGAGAATAAATCTGTTTTTGTTTTCCGTCCCGGGCCTCCCACCCGTCCATGCGCCGCTCGCTGCACCACCAGCAGCATCATCCAAATCACGAGTCAGGTCACAGCCTATTTGGTGGATTATAAAAAGTTTACTTTTTCAATCTGACATTTTGCCAGGTCCCAACAAAGGTCCTAATTGCGACCGAACAAGGCCAAGATCAAGGCAGTCGCTTCAAATGGATACAAAGTACTTATGGCAACAATAAAAATTAATCAGACCCCCACCCCACCACCTGCCTTTGCGACCCACAAAACTCAATTTGCAATTAAAAGGGAATAAGGCGAAATAAGAAAACAAATGACAATAAAATGGAAGTGGCTGCGAGTCTTTCGAGCTATGCAAAACCACCAAATTAGCTCTGATAGAAATGCTGATGGTTATTAGCATTCATTTGTGCTCATCTTTTTGTCCCGAAATATTATTAGATTCCCCGCTGCTTGGAACGGAATTGGCTACAATGTAAGCCGTTTAAAAAGAAAAACAGTTCGCACTCCTCTGCGCTCATAAAAGCTGCAGCGGGGGCTTAGAAGTATTAAATCACCCGCCATTGTCTGCCGGCACTACATTAATTTTTATTATTATTATTAGGATGGCTGTTTGTTACGGCTTTACATTATCCGGCTTCTCTGCGTTCGCATGGTTTGTCCGTCTATGCTCGAACCTCCCGATTGGCGCAGGACACACTGCTGTGAAAACTACAAGGTAACTCCATCTTGATGAGGATCGTGGCGGAGTTCCGTGTCTCCATAGAAACCACACTTGCCGTTACGAAAAGGATGTAGGCCTTTAAAAAAGCTACGTACATGCAATTGGGAGGGAATTCGTTCCCTAAAAACACTCAAAGCTGCCATTGTAGTGGCGTATTTTGAATACAGTCAAATGGATCATAGGGTGTCTCGCGAGCATATGTGGTATTTTTTTCTTAACTTTTATAAGCCCATTTTTGGGCATAAAATGAATCCAGTCAGGTTGCAGCGTATTGCACGGTCATTTATGGCTAGGCTGCAAGTAACGATTTGTTTATATTTTCGCTCTCCATTATGGCGATATGTTTGCGTTTCCTTATTCGGAAAGACAGTTAGATGATGAGTTAGAAGACACCCACGAGGTTCGCTTCCAGTACGAATGCATGAGGCTTTACTAGAAAGACTCTATAGTGGTGCGGATGATAGCGGTGATTCGTGTGACAAAGAGGCAGGCCTATATATAAGCTACGTACATGTAATTGGGAAGAATTTCGTCCTCTTTAATTTCTCAGCTGTACAATTCTCAGTCGAATGAATAATAGTGTGTCTCGTGAGCCGATTCCGTCGTTTTCATAATTTTTGTAAGATATTTGTCATGCAACTTATTGCATGATAATTTATGACCACAACATTATACATGGCACAACTTCAATACCTTTCCCCGGACTGCTTGGATTGCGTCAATGCAGGGAAACGATGAGGAATAGCGAACAATGCGAATATAATAACAATTCGGTTTAATGGTTTATTAGTAAATGCTAAAGTAAGGTCCAGGTCGTAGCAGAACAATGGAGCCAGATTGGTCGAAAAGTATTTTAGAAGAGAGGCACAGAATGGTCTCGCAAGAAGTACGCTTAAAATTGTGCCTGCTCTCTTTTATGGCGATGTGTTTTTGTTTCCGTCATCAGCCAAGCCAATGAAAATGATAAATAGGGTTGCAGAGAGGGAATTTAAACGACGTGTAAGACACCAACGAGGTTCGTGGGTGTCCAATATAATGCATGAGACTTTACAAGAAAAGGCAACTAACAAAACTCGGACATGCTAATGGTCACAAGTTTCACAAAAACTGGGTCTGCGACACCGGCTTTGAGTTAGAAATGTTAACTCATTCCTTGCGACGGTCTCATTTGGTACTACCTTCAGTCATATTTATCTTCAATGTGATGATTCCATAAGGGTCATATTTAGGGTCATAGAATCAGGAGGCTATGAAACTTCAAATAAAAAGAACGAAAGCAAATGCTTCTGCGCAAAGTAAAGTAATGTGTTTGGACTGTTGAGCATGCTATTTGCTACAACAAATCTTCTAAATTTGATGATACTCCTGTTATGGAGACTGTGGTCCACGTCGGTAGGTTGACAGTCCCTGTAACAGCCGTTTTGACACTTCTTTTGAAGTGCGAGTCAGAATTTCAGCACTCGAATTAAAACATTGACGTCATCCTGGAAAAGACATGTTGTTGTTGTTGTTGTCAAAGTAAAGTGTACGACAAATATCTATATATTTATACTAAGAGCGAAAGTCCGAAATCCGGGTCGAATTTATGCAAGATTTTCGTGTGTAGTTCTGCCAAACAGAACAACATTTTGAGAGGCGCACTCTAATGTACAGATGTTCAGCATCAGAGGCGTGAACATCGTCTTATTCGCATTCGTATGTGTGTGTGTGTGTGTGCTCCGGCATGTGCACGCCATTGTGAGTGTAAGTTATACAAATGGCATTTGGAAATTGTTGTTTGTGCTTATCTGGGAAGAACACACGCCATATCTTTGCATTTAAAATCCCGGCATTGTTACTGGAATGTGCACGCGGTTTCTGTTACTTGCTCCATTTTAACACTAACACACACCGACACATACTCGTTGGGCTCACGAGGAGTGACTGACATACGAATATGCTAGGCGTTAAGGTCCCCGTGGAGCTGGGAGAGCTGTTAAAGTCGACAGTAAGGTGGGGGACTTGGTCTTTGGAAATGGCCAGTTCTTTTTGTGTCTCTTTAGGTAATTTTCCGCCCCCTTTAACTATCTGTAATTATCAGCTTAAATTGATTTGTGAATCATCTTGGAACGCCAGGCATACTTATATAATGTCACTTAGTGTGACCAACCGATTAAATGATGGTTTCAAGTCCAAAAATAATCTAACCGAACAGTTTGGGAAGAATATTGTGAGTTAAGTTTATAAAATATATAACTTTCTACACCAACAACAGTTCAGTCGAAACTTGCCTAGAGACAGTCCTCTTTGATCAGCGTCTATGTTTGATCAACGAGGATTTTGAATTCTTATTAAAAAGACGACTCCTTGGGAGGCACCAAATCAATCTGACTGACACAAAGATTAATGGATACTTTCAGTGGTACAAATGGATGTCAATAATATTTATGCGTTTATCTGTTCTCGTTTCCTTTGGAGATTTTTGATAAATATTTTCATTCAGACGACTGTCTAATTTACCCCCTATGTGTGCGCTCATATGTATGTAAGTCAGAGGAACTGAAAGCGATATTATGGGATTTGGTATTTCTAGTAGATCTGGAGGAGCCCATGCACGGAATATGTGTATGTATGTATGCATGTGTGTGTGTCAGATCGTCCATTTAAGCCTCGCAATTTCGAAACTTTCTATTCTTCCTTATTGAAGCAGGCCAGTGAGCGAACGGTCCTCCTTTTTGTTTCATTGTCCTTGTTTATTGTTTGCATTATTCGTCCATGCATTCGCAGGATAAAAAGAAATAATAGTTGATGGTCTGTTACTGAAATGGCGGCTCTCCACGTCCAATGGCGGCAAAAACAGCATTTTCATGCATGCAAAGCGCATTTCGCGGCTCTAATTGCTTCTTTGTGTCCGGCAATTATGCATGAACGGGTTTTTGTGTAATTGGTCCTTTGTGTTGCAGCCGACAATATAAAATGTATTTAATGTTTTCGCTGGCACTGCATTTGTTTAATTAATTGTGTCTATTGATATGGATTTCTCGTCTTTTATGAATGCACTGGGTTGTTTTCGGGGGTGGAGAAGCAGCATGCCCGCACTTCCTGAGTTGACGGGCACCGGGCGATTGGTTATTGACTTGGCGCACCTGGCGTGGTAGCGAAATAGTTTTGGAATTTTGAAATATGTTACTATTAATACTTTTTGCTAGAAAGCTGTCCGTTCTCTTACTCAATTAACCGTGGTAGGATAACAAGTTAAGCCTTTCAGGCCACCTATTACCAGGGTGAGATATAAAAACTGCAACTAAGTCAAACGCCATAATATTTACATTTTTTTTAATTTTAATGAATGATAGCAAAAAATGTCGGAAATAGCACCAAATTTTAGAATAAGTTTAGATTTTTTCGAATTGGCCACCTTTGGCACGAATTCAAACCGTCACACGCTGCCCGAATGTTGCTCTGCGGTATTTTGCCCCTTCCCGGCGAAGCACTTGCTTGAGGTTATCGACACTTCGGTATTTTTTAGTGTCAACCTTGCTTTTCAAAATACTCCAGACACAATAGTCCAACGGATTGGCATTCGGAGATTTTGGTGGCCATTGTGCGCTGGAAACCTCATTTGTAACCATTCTTGGGTGGCGCATTCTGAGTGCGATAATGCTGTGTCCTGTTGGAATGTCCAAGGTCTGTGGCCAAAAGGCTTTAATACGCCCTCCAGAATATTTTCGCGATTATATTCGGCATTTATTTTGATGATTAATACGAGCGGAGAACGACCATCGGCGGTTATGGCGGCCCACACCATCACCATGGCCATCGCGTGCGTTCGGCAGTTCACCACTTTCGGCCATGCGAAGCAACTCTTTAGCTCTTTTGAGTCTATTTTCTTTCGGTTGCGGTGTAAGTTCTTGCACTTTTTGGAATTTCAATGGCTTTACCCAAAGCTCATTTTTCAATATTTACCGAATGAAATATTGCGAGATGTTCAGCTCACGAGCCATTTTTCGGCCACTGGGCCGCAGGTTTCGATAAAGTCACTTCTTTATATCTCGAACCATTTCTGCTGATGTTGCTGATTTCTTCCCTCCACTTCCTTGACGTCGGGCTACGATACCAGTATCACGGTAACGAGCGATGGTACGAGACACAAAAGATTTATTCACATTTAAATGCTGGAGTGCACTAACGTTAGCCACTTGTGGTTTTCCAGCACAATGTAAAGAAATCACACTATCACGCTTGAATTCCATCACGAACAATTTTTTTCAGGAGAATTCTCACCAGAATGCTTTTGTACGCTTGTAAACAATATAATGTGCTGTCTCTGGAATAATTCTAACAGCTGTCGGACGAGTGGCTTAGAAATGACAGCAGTCTGAAATTTTTAGAGTAAATATTTCTAAGTAACTAAAAATCAGTAAATATTTCTATTTTGACAAAAATGTGCGTGTACAAAGATGGCATGTAATTGGACTGTTCCAGAACTGCAAGTCTTCACTATGATAATCAAATTTCTCCTTATGATATCGAAACATATTGCAAAACCTGTAGATTCTTGCAGATACTGGAATAGAGCAAATTCGCTTTAATTCGCCTCCTTTGTGATGGGATGGAAAAAATATTAAAACTGACCGAAAAGGCATTGCTGAAAAAGAAAATTGCTGAAGTCTGAATTTTGAAAGAAAAGAAAAACAATCCGATTTTGCTCCAACTTTGCAAATCCTAATATTTGCATCAGTGCTAGGTCAGGTGCGAAAATGGACAATTGCCTTCAAATACACACAGCACAGAATATATTGGTCCACTCTTCTGGTACCTCCCCCACAAAGGTTCTAAATTTTTGTACTCAATTGAGCTCATAAAACGCGATATTAACATCCTATTCCGTTCAGACTTGGCACATCTCAATATTTCCAACAACACAAGATCCGTTATAAAAAGGCAGAGATCTGACCATTCCATTTGGTACCTCCCCACATAGGGTTGAAGATTTTGAAAAACAAAACACACACAAACATTTTTGCTACCACAAGATGACACAAGTGAAGATGATATATATCTGTGAACTACTTCTGGTACCTCACCCACAACAAGGGTCACAATTTTCAATACTTTTATCTATCATAGCTTGCGAAACAAGTCATCGATTCTATAAAACTTACTTCATTTAAAAATTTCCCTCAACCAGAAACCTGAGATGAATGTGGAATTTAGGATTTCGCATAAAATTGGAGATACATGTCCGATTTTCCATTTTCTAAAAATCAAATAAAGTAAAGTCCAAACCTGGCACGTCGCAATATTTATACGATATTTATTTAGGTCTAATACGAAATGGACAATATGGCCCATTCCTTCGGAACCTACTCCATAGAGGGTCAACATTTTGAATAATCATAACAGAAGTCAAAATATGTTTAAACAATCGAACATTGGCTGAGGGTATGCATCTGTCGACAAATCCGACTTATATTTTCTAACTTGTTGTTTTGAAAAACAACAACAAAATATTTTCAGTTCTACCTCCATTGCGCACCATAAATGAAAACATGAAATGCACTTTCATTCATGTTGCATATCGCACGTCTTATCTTCCTCCAATTCCTGTTTCATTGTGCTCCAAATGCGTTATATCTGTATAATTAGGAAGGATTTTTGCGATATATAACCGATACAGTCAGTCTGTAATATTGCATGAATATCGGTTCAGATTTATCTATAGTTGCCATAATAATGTTTCAACAGATTTTACATTTGTGCATTCCTAAATAACAACGATATTTTGTACGAGTGACCACATTCATCCTACACACGCTTCAGCTAAATCTGCCAAAAATCCCGTCAGATATAGCTACCGCAAAGTCTCTTTATGTTAAAGATATCAGATTTTGGCGTAATTTGCAATTGGTCTGTTCCAGATCCTGTAGGAATCCACTAGTTTTTGCAATTTTGTCCGATACCCTAAGGGGATAGATATTTTTTGTTCATACTTAGAGGGGAATTAACAACGGAAAGCAGTTCGAGTGTGAACGCAAGGATTTTGATTATTAAGTGCTATTGATTTCCTGAACAAAACGAGTTTGAAAGGATATCGAAGCAGAAACAACATTTATTTGTTACAGTTCTACTGAAATGTGCTGGGAAAAGTAGACCTTTTCGCCTTGATTTATACTCGGTCGTTGCTGGGAAATGCCTCTCCATTGCCCCCACCACCACCGTCATCTTTGATCCCAAAGATTGGCAAAAGAAAATATTCAATAGAAAGTCAGTCAGCCACATTGTCACAAAAAGAAAACAGAGGGAAATATAATAATACCGAGGCACACGCACACGACATCCACAATAATATTTATTTCTTTTATCGGAGCGGATGTGAGTGTGCACAGACAGGCGGGGAGAAGGAAAGGACATGTCGCGATACAAATGAGCAGTTCTCCGCTCCGCTCTGCTCCGTTCCTCATCTCGCAGAACGCCAACACAACATTACAAGTCAAATATTTGCTCAAACACGACAAATACTGTCTTGTGGTAAGCTTAAGATGAGGGCACTAACAACCAACCCCCACCCTCCTGGCAAGAGGGCTGCTACTCAGTGTCCTACGAGCCGGTGAAATGTTCTCAGCTTCAGTTTACTGCTTGCCAGCGACGAGTCTTTGCCCACGATTTAATGCTTTGCTCACAGCCATGATTTCATAGATGTCTGGTGTTCGCACAACCGCAGGCAGTCGACGTGGCAGCCCCCTTCCCACGAAGTCATAAAAACACAATTGAATACAGAAGATAAAGAGAGGAACAGTTGTTGACTGACCCCCACCCGTTCCATTGTCGGTCGATGATATCTTCATTTGTGTGTAAATATTTTGGTAACATTTCACACTTCTCCCAACTTTTGATATCCTCGCACCAGAGGAGTGCGACAACAAATACAACTGGCAATTCGTTTTGCAAAAACTCGTTTGGGCGCGTGGGTGGGCTGGGGTTTTGAAGGCTGCTGTCCTCCCGGTGCCCTGGCAGTGCCACACAAATGCCACACTCGGTCTTCGATGGTCGAGTATCTAATCATGACTACACCTTGCCACTTGTGGAAGTGACCTTGTGCTATTGTCACAGACAAAGAAGCAATAGAATTGGCTGGGAGAAACGTCATTGGGCAAACAATTGTTGGGTACGTCATGAATGGGAGAGCTTCTTATCAGGATTGTTGCAACATTTTGTTGACTGATAGCTCCAGGACTTTAAATGTTGTCGATACCTAATACTTTCAATTCCATTTTGTCGCATTTTGACTTGCTGGGATATTGAAGCGATTGTTTTTTCTATTGGCCACGCAGCATTTACTTTGTCTTTAAGTTTTAAGAAGGAATTTATATTAAAAAAAAAACAAACGAATAAACAATTGCTAATAGTTCTCAATACGTTAGAGAACTACACATGTGTCTTCATACATTTGTGTGTGTAGGCGACATACGTCTACAAAATAGCTGTCAACGGAATGTTTTAAAAAGTAGGAGCTAAAATAGGTTATTTCCAGCATGAAAGGAAATATTCATCAAAATGAATTTATTTAGGGACTATAAGAAACTTGCATATGCGCACAACCTAATTTTATGGGGTTTAATCAAGTCATAGGTAGAGGCTTGCACTCCTAACTGTGCAAGGGGATATCATGAAGTTCCATTACCTAATGTTAAGGGTTAATACCCCAAAGTGAGTAGAGAGGGCCATGGCAATGGGTCAGGCAAATTATTCCATTAAAAATATTGATGAAATATCCTTATATAAACGGGGTTGTCCTGAAATACAATGTAGACCAATGTGAATGTATCGTCTCGAGTTCGAAGGATGCCACAGCCTTTCGGTGTTTCTCATTTCGGTTTGTGAGTCATGTTCGTCTCCCGTGTCGTTTTGTTTGAGTCCTCGCTTAAGTTCCATTGGGTTGTTCGTTTTTGTTACAAAATGTATTCAATATCATATCGCTTTTTGAAGAAAATCCCATGTCCGGATAAAGAAGAGGACAAAGAGATACACTTTGTCATTAGGACCTCGAGATTTCTAAGGCAATAAGATTATATTGTATGTTCCAATTGTCTATTTGTATCCTTTAATACTTAATCTGAGATTTTTACATCTGTATTCTGCTTATATTTGCGATTTGAATGGCTTCCAGGCACTAGTGACACGACACAAAAGATTATTAGGTTCGGTTTACAATTGCCGGCTAGGTGAAATTTCGCTGCAGTAGTTTGCAGAACTATGTTGAAATTCACGTTTTCATTGAGAGGCTTGATCCCAATTTTTGTTGTTGTAGGCACGAGGTTTATTGATTTTTGGAGAAAATGTCAAGTTCATAGTTTCGGAATCGTCAGTTCCAAATATGCCTGAGGAGTAGCTTAACCAACGACGAAACGCGTCGCATATTGGTGAGTGTGTGATAGTGTCATAGAGTCGAGGATTGGTGCCTTCTTCGAAACCATTGTCTTCCCAGCTTTACACGTTGGCAAACACTGCCATTTTCCACAACTCACATTAAACGTTGTTTAAAAAGAAAAACAACAACAACAATAGTATTAAGCACTGCTAATTCAAGAAGGTCACACAGGAGCCAATTCAAATGGCTCCGCTTTATGGACTGTTTATGTATTTATTTTAATAAAATGGAATTGGCGTATTTCTTCTCTTGCTGTCACACTGTCTATTGCGAGAAACCCATCAGAACAGAAGATTAAAACATATTTCAGAATATTTTAGAAATTAATCTTTTCTGAATGTATATGTCCGTCAGAACAAAAGCAGATCACTTAATATTTGTAATTAAGAGAATTTGATCGTGTCACCTTGTAAACCGTACCGTGTCATCTTGTAGACACCCTGGTATTAAGACACCTTGCTAACATAATTAACAAAGAGAAAGTAAGCTAATAATAGTATAATTATCGGTAATTTTAAGTTATAAATATAATTGTTAATAAATAACCAATGTTGTTATACAGAGTCCCAAGACTTTGACCTGATCAAATACTTCCTTGCTCTTTTACAGCCAAATGATAAGTCAATTTGTATTATTTTTTAATAGGCATACGTCACTCAGATCAAGTAAACTCCTATTACTGCTAAGTCTCTCGAAATTTCGAAGCTCGTCCAAAACGTAGTAGTTTGTTGGTAACGTTTTTTTTTTCAAAGCAATAACTATTAAATCCGTAACAATTGGAGATTTGGGGCCCAGATTCAAAACCAAATAATCATTATTTTTACAAGACAGTGCACCGTTAGGATACACAAGACTTATATATTACAAGACTTATTGGGTTGTGTGTTCCGAATCCGGTTTATCTTGTAATTAAAATTCACTCCACGATATGTTATTTCCTTACTAATTTTTATTCGCCAACGCAAAATAAAACAAAAATCGTTATTTGATCGAAAGGAGTTTTATATTGTCTTCGGATTAACTTTTCAGCTAAATATCTGAAAACCCCGCCACAATCTTAGTTTTTTTTTGAGTAAAATATTGAGAACTTAAACATAAGCGCCCTTGCTATTTTCGTAATTCCAGTGAACTATTTTTAAGAAAATTAAATATTGGACAATTTAAAAAAGTAATGAATGCATGATTTGTTGCTATCCCACTCAATTTGTCATGCCTTACCTTGCACTGCTTGAAAACACACTCGTGAAGGGATTCCTAGGTATTGCAAGGTTTTAATTTTTTGCGGGGAAAGTAACTGATGCTCATCGCTTAGAGTGTTTGGGTTTGTCACATGTCCACGCCAGCTCCTCCTACCAATTTCCTTTATGAAAATGTTCTCTAAAGGAGCGGGAGAAACAAATTTGTTTTTCCACTGATCATCCTAAATATAAGCTGGGGTATTTTGTGGCTACAAACATTCGGGGCCTACGGGCAACATTGCCGCATCGAGCATTGATTTTTGTCAACAGGCTAACTCGGTTTGGCTGAAATGCAACGAGGGTGAATTATGAGGAGTAATCATTCAAACCGTTCCACTGCTCACGAATTGTAATCCCACAGATGAGTGCGCGTTCAAGTGGGTGTTTAAATTGAATTTGACACGCTAAACGCCAGTGTTTATTTGCTGTGCGACAAGTGCCACGGGGACAGCCGCACCAAATCCTCCCCCAATGTATGAATGAGACTCTTTCTTTTTGTTTGGCTGGCTGGCTGGCTGGCTGCTCGACTGAGGTTGACGAGATTGGCGAGTGTGTATGTGTGTGTGTGTGTGTGTGTGTGTGTGTGCAGCCCAATCACTTTCACACAGAGTGCTCGTAATGCAATTTAACCTAATAATGAACGCATCAAGAAACATAATGTTGTCATCCCGAGTCGAAAGGCGGATGACAGTTGCCTTATTTTCTGTGTTCGCTTCTTCCGCCAAGGCGCGATGGTCTATCATCAATCAGGGACGGGGACGGGGACGGGGGTATGCGGTGGAATAAAGCAGACAAATGCTCCTGTCCTCTGAGTACTATTTCATCTGCAAGCGTCGTGTATGAGCTCTGTGACCTTCTCGCCGCCACTCTGCCCGAAGCAGAACTTCGAAATAAAACACAAGCAGGGGCTTCTTAACATTGAAAACCAAAAAGGTGATTAAAATTTATTTACTGGCATTATCACAAAAATATATACAAATGTAAATATGCATCGTTACGTAATTTACACGCCTAGGATATACATTAGACGATGTGTTCTCCGATACCAGATAGTGTGTGTATGTATGGATGCATGCATACACAATGTGCACTTAATACTAACCGACCACTGCCTTTCCATGGGAAATGACTGGTGCCCAAAGAAGTTTTTCACTCGACATTTGTTACTCATATTTGCCGAACGACGCTTGCTTGCACAGCGTTAGTTCAAAACGTCGTCCATATGGCTGTTATATCCAACGGAAGTTTTTACTATTCTAGTTAGAGAATGATAGCCGTTCTTCCGCGGGAGCATTACTTCCACGATAGTCGGCGCACGCATTACGTTCGACGGCATTCAAGGATTAAATGTTGTCGCAAAAATACACACATATATCTGAAATGATTCTTCAGAGCCAGTCGTTAGTAAATATGGAGGGATGGCGTTGCTCAGTATCGCTGGAATCGAACGACTCTGTCCATGTCCAAGTGTCAACTGGTTCAGCGTTAATGGGAACTATTTTAATGAACAGACAATTCATAGTTGACAGGTGACAGTTGAAGTCATCCGACATGAAATTGCGATAGAAAAGATTCGTGCAGCATGCATTTTTCAAAATATACCGAAAATTAGAAGAGGGACTGGGTCTGAAAAAAGTTTTCAGCGTTCGGAAACACATTTCCCGGGCTTGCCACAGATGTGCATTGGACAAGCGAGTAGAAATGATTAATGCTTTTGGCTTAGACGGCAGGTTCGGCAGCACCAAAACGCAATGGAGTTGGTCAAATGATATTACCAGACGCTTGCGTCGTGGCCATTGCTAATGTGGGTGACGATTTCGCGGACTTGATGCAGCCGAACGAGGATACCCCGGTGCTGTTGCTGCTGGGCGGAGAGGGTGGCGTTTCTGGGCTGATGAGGGGCGTGCATCCGAAATAGCGCCATGGGTGGTACAAACTGCCAGCGTACATCGCCTGAAGACGGGCCTGCAAGTCGAGGGCAATTGTTGGGTCCAGGGGGTAGTGTGAGAGAGCGGCGGGAAAGGCGTTTGAAAGTCGTGGGGGCATATTTAAAGTTAGTTCTAAAGGTGATCCGAAGGAATACTTCTGCGCAACGATGGTTGAAGGTGTTGGCAATCCACCCTGATGGCTAGTTCGCTGGTGGTTGTGTAACAGGCCGTTTGCTCCACCGACATGTGATTCGCCGTGGCTTTGTCCATTGCTGTTACTCGCATTTATGCTGTTGTTGTTGTTGTGTCCACCTGGTACGGGTGACTTATTTAGTGTCTTGGGCTTCCGCCTAGGTCGATACTTGTAGTCGGGGTGTTCCTTCATGTGCAAGGCTCTGTAACGAGATTAAAATGATCATAATTAGTTAAAGTCTTATCAAGTATGCTCCTGAAAATAATCACAAAAAATGCTGCGGCGATTTCAAGACCTTCAAAAATCCATGAATAAAGGAAGCATTGAAGTTTGGACATATTCAGATCAACCCTGATCAAAAGATTTAATTCTTATCTTCCCCAAAATTAAAGGATAATTAATAATTCCATAAGTAGAAATACAAGGTATAAATCACATTGACCCTAAAAAATAAGAAAAATTATAATTTTTTAAAGCCTTATTTATAAAAAATAAAGACACATTAGAAATTAAATAACCTTTTAAACCACCAGGAAAAATTTGCCAGTCAAATGGAGTCTGTCAGTTTTCGTTTTAAATTTTCGTCATGATGAAGTCGGCGGAACTTGGTAAGCACTTTCTACGTTTGATCTGAGCGAAATACATTCCTAAAATCCATAACAGTCGGTAGTGTGTCCCTAACAGTTATATTGTTATTTCAACTAAAATAAAAAGCTTTTCACATATCTTACCCAAAGCCTACATAAGGTCGGCCAAGAAGAGTACTTTTGGAAATAATTTGATAATAAACTTAGTAGTTTTTGGCCTGTTGCGATCTTACTCTGTTTGAATTTCAAACTTACTGGCAGACCTTATGTAGGGCATGATCCAATGATGTGTATAACTCAATTGAGAGTGAGTATAAGAGCGTAACCGAGAATCCACCATTCAAACTCGCTGACGAAAAGACAGAAAAGAGAATACGCGTATAACTGTGCCATTAACGTACGTTTTTGGGCAGCGAACGAAAACAAACGAAACGAATAACGTAATGATCCCACGAAGTCACAAACTTTAAAAATATTTTCAATCGTTTTGTACTTCAAGCAAAACAATACCAGAAGTACACAAACAATACGATTGCCTTAATGTACTTCGGCTGTGATTTGCCGAGCAGTATCGTTGCGAACGAATCGCCGAGAAACGTATCCAAACGTTTGCTGTGCAGAATGAGGACTGCTATATTTAGAGTCGTGATTGTAAATATTGTTTTTACACTGTTTCGTTTCCAATGTTGCGTCATCCAGCAGAGTACATTTCAGTTTTGTTTTTGTTTCCACTTATCTACGCAAACAGAACAAAATACAAAAGAAGTCCCGTTATCTTAATATCGGTTGTGTTTAGTTTCGTTTCGCTCTTCAAGAAAATACGGAACAAAACGATTGCAAACGTTTGGTAAAGTTTATTTTCGAACGCTGTTTTTTGGGCAGTTTTGCACATCAATGGCATGATCTTACCCATTGAATACTTGGAACGTTGTTGACATTGATTTTTGACATTTCATGTCTAGCTTTCTAAGAGATTTACTTTTTCACTATGGTAAAATGCTTTATAGGACCCTACTACCCAAATTGCATTGCATTGTTGCTTTGATTCGGTAGATGTCGTTGGTCCCATTATCATGACATAGCATTGTTATAGTCTAACAGACATTATAGTCTAACAGACATTGAGCAACGAAGCGAGAAGTTAAAGCGATCGGACGTGTTTTTTTCCTAGCTCCAATAAATAAGCAAATTGAGACGGTTTGTAAAATATTTGAACAATAAAAAGTTGATAAATATACCATTAAATGATTGCTAGTGCAGCTAGAGAAATTGGTTTCTATATTCAAATGATAATAAGTGCATTTTAACCAAAACATTCATGTGTTTTAAAACAAATATCGAAAGCATAAGAAAAAAAAAACACAAAAATAGTGGAGAGAGATTGAGAGAGTGCACAGAGTAAAACATTTTGAAGTTTATGCCAAATGTTATGTGTGAAGCAGTGCATTGTGCTAAAAAAAGAGAAAAGTAAAAAGCTTTTTTTTTTTTTTTTTTTTTTTTTTTTACACTTTCATCCTAAAACTGCGCATTAACAATTAGCCATTTTAATCCAGATTTGTTAATCAAATGTCGGCCTAAAAGTATGCTTTAAAAACATCAAATTTTTACTTTTGAATTTTAATAATATGTGGTGAATATATACATATACATGTGCCTAAAAGTATGCAAAGATTTTGAATACATTACAAAATAAAAATTTCAAATAAAACAATAAAAAAAAAAAAAACAAAATTATTCAAACTTCAATTTTTATTTTAAACTTCTATATTAATTAATAAAATAAAATGCCATCAAATACTGGCCGTAGAAGCCTGAGATCAAAAAAGATAGTTTGTGCTCACTGTAAACTTGATATAAATGAAGATAAAGATGATTATATTGAATGTGATAAATGCTCCAAACTTTATCATATAATATGTACAAAATTGGACAAGAAACAGTATGAGCATTTATTAAAACATGAAGAGGACGAATATATTTGTCAAGTTTGTGATGATAAACCGGATACTATGATAACAAATCAATTAAAACGTATGGAGGAAAAACTTGATAAGATTGATCGCCTCACAGAGTCAGTTGAATTCATGTCGAGTAAATTTGATGAACTGATGAAGAGTATTCATGTTAATACAAAAAGAATAGATAGTGTAGAGAAAGAAAATACAATCCTTAAATCGGAAATAAAAACATTAAAGGAATCCGTGAAAATGTTAAATGACCAACGGGTCAAAAATGATTGTGTCATAAACGGACTTAGTGGCACAGGTAATCAAAGTGCTGTGCAAGCTGTTATTGCCCTCTCAGAAACAGTTGGTGTTCAAATGAATGAAGAAAATATTGAAGAGGCATACTTTTTAAAAAAGAGAAACACATATTATTGAGGCCGTATCTTTTAATTTTTATTTTTGTCTTCGATGATGTCCGCCATTGCCTATGCATTTTTTTCCAATCATTGTAGTTTTATGTCCTTAGAATAGAGTAATTCAAAATGTAGGCCTATTCTGTAACGTTTATCGATTGAAAAGATGTTAAAATTAGTTTTGCCTGCCCTGTTCCAGAAACTGTAGGAATATACAGGTTTTGCAATTGTTTTCAATATCATAAAGGGAAAAATCGGTTATCGTGGAAAGAGTTACAGGATAGGTCTACTGATCAAAAATTTTTTATTGCATTTATGCTAATAGACACACCCGCATGTAAAAAACCATGGCAAAACAATAGAGGTCTACTCAATTGCTAAATCGAATATGGCAAAACTTTTCTAAAGTACCCATATCTTAGGAAGACGAATTTTATTTATCTTGTCTTAAGCTTAAACTTATAAAAACTTCAAATTAAGGAAACATTCTCGGTCCTGTTAGTTCTTGTGTGGTTCTCGAATAACGTTTTATTTCAAGCCAGTCTTTAACGCCACAATAACTGGCTGAAAAATGTTGAAAAAATCTTTACAATATCTGTTTTATAGATTCTGTATAAAATGGCATCTTTCGCTGACAATTTTCTGTAATGAAATTAAGGCCAAGTTCGAGGTGACAATCTTCTACCAGTATTATACAAAAACCAGTCGCGATATTGTCGATCTTCATACTCGTTCTAGATGCCGCAAAATTATACATTGAAACAAAATTCCACCATTTCATAATCAAACCTTACATGACTTATCGGGATAATATTTCAGTCTTCTGTTTTAGATTTTATTCGGCCATGATTTTTATACCCTCAAAAAAGCGCGAAAATCGCAAAATATTTGGTCGGAAAGAAATCTACATTTCTTTCCAGTTGTGCGCTCATCTTTAAGGAAGAACTGCAAAATTTAAATTTGACACTTTATGGACCTTAGATAAGAGTTTCCGCTGTCGTGATATTTCTTTTTTTTCTATGGCGTTAGTTAGACTGAATGGATTTTCTTTTTTCCCAAACCATCCGTTTATGACATTAACGAAAAACTAATTCATATTTTTTCTCATTTCAGTATTGCGGAGTTAATTGGCGATTATCTGATTCTCAAAATGTATCCCAGATTGAGAAGTCTGCCATGGATGACAGCAACGCAATGACATGTAGAGTGAGTACATTTTGTTATTTATTTATACACTTGACGCGTTTTACATACAAACATAGAACACATCTTTGGTTCTGAATGCGTGTTTGATGAGGATACTGTCTATTATTTATGAGTTTGAAAACTTCCATATTTTGACTCGAGTATTCGAATTTGGCGATACACATGTTCATACATATGCGCTCATTTGACTTATTTTTGAATTCAATGGGAATGTGAACGAACACCCTATAATGTTCTCACTTCGGTGATAAGTAGTAAATTTCCTTATTTTTAAGCCACACACACACACACACACATACATGCACACCTATGTCCCCTGGCACACGTAGAAGCTATTCTAATGAGCTTGATGGTGTCGTGCGTGTTTGCATTAGATATGAATGAAGGTAATGCGAAGTTATGAGTCGCCTGGCCGAACAATAGATCAGTCTACAATTATTGTCTTAATGTCAAAATTAAATGAAAATGAAAACAACAACAACAAGATATGAAACAGAAACAAATTCAATGGTGATCATTGTTCTTTGATTTGATTTGTCGATGAAAGAACTCTTTTGTTAGGGGTTCGATCCATTGTTTGATTCTGAAAAGACGCAGATGGTCGACACGGACACAACCAGCGCTATCAATTGATAAGCAGGAGAAAATGAGAAGGTAGAAAATTTTAAAAGCTGATATCCCACAAATTTGCCTGGAAATTAGCCGTAGCCGAAAGATAAGTGGTTGTTTTAGAGAAATCGCATTTAAAAAAGACAAGACAGCTTGTGGCGTGCATTAATTTAATAGCTAGAACATAAATGAAGTTATGAATGAAAATCGTTATAAGTGGGAGAAACTAAGGATAACTGATTAGAAACTAAGGACCAAAAATTTAGTGTCCTCTGCCATGTCCATTTGTAAACAATGTCATCTGAATAAGCACGATGCCTTTGAAATGTTTTTGATGCATAGATGACTAAAGTCCTACACAATTCTATCAATTCTAGATTATCCTTATTTGGTACCTTTTACTTCTTCCGGCCTGACAGAGTTATGGAACGTAGTTTCAATCGAAAATTCAGCTCAGAAAATACTTTTCCAGCTAAATTTACTCAATAAACTATTCCGAAAGGGTACAACAATCTTTACTCGTGTACGCATGTGTACTTAAGGTAGATTTACACAATTGAAGCATTTTGGAGAAAATTTTAATCGTGGAAACCTAGCTGTAATATATTTTATATTTATTTATTTATACCTCGAAATAATAAAATTCATTTTGACCTTTCAATGGAAGGATGTCGTGTGGCATTAAACGGATGACAACTCCTAAAATATTTTACTTTAAATACATTGATCTTTGGCGACATCAGTTGCAAAACATTTAGAAATTTATTTTGGCAACATCCGCTGACGCCAGAAAGGAAAGGAGGTGAGAAGGACATAGGGGAAATGTTATGGCTTACCTCAAGCGCTTCGCCTCGTCTATAAATGGACGTTTTTCTGATTCTGATAACAGTTTCCACTCAGCTCCCAATCGCTTTGATATTTCGGAGTTGTGCATCTTTGGATTGTCCTGAGCCATCTTGCGCCGCTGTCCCCTTGACCAAACCATGAAGGCGTTCATGGGTCGTTTGATATGATCGCCGTTGTGACTGTTGGCCGCACTGCTCTGTTGGTGGGCTGTGTGATTAACGGTTGTTGGCATTGTGTCGTCCACTTCTGTCGCGACGGAGACTGTTCGGGGAGTTGTGTCGGACAAATACGGAGCAGTTCTCTTTCAAGTCCTCTCGATTATGCTACAGATGAAATATCAGTGTTGACATACCATTTATAACCTAAAATCAAATAAAAATCGGATGGAATGTAATTATCTTGCCGAACTGCGTCCAATATTGTTGCGAATAAAAGATCATAGATCATAAAATTGTCTCATCGTTCAGGACCACATTTTTTATTGTATTGTAACATTCAGAACAAGGTCTATATAAGGTTCAGCACCATTCTTATTAATTAAATCACAATGTGTCTATTGACATCAAACTAAGTTGTTAGATGAGCTCACTGGCCGACCTTATACAGGCCATGATACAACTCATGTTGTGTAAAACGTCGAATGCATGCGTGAGGTATTATGTAGGGGTGTGAAATTAGTATTGTCTGGGGTTGTCACAATCAACACAATATGTAAAGATAAGAATTTAAGAACGCGAAACCAATTTTCCAAATTATTTACCTTTGACAACATCTGATTGTCAAAATGTACACTGGTGGCCAAAACTAAAGCAACTTAAATCGCAAAGACGATAAATGTCCTGTAACTTTTACAAAAATAAACAAATCCAGTTTTAAATGAGAGGTTTAATTCACTTCTAAGAAACTAAAAATAAAAACACAAAAATAATTTTGAACAAAAAATAATATGTGGAAAACTAAAATGACCCAATTTTTGCTTGGTCAAAACTAAAGCAACTTTTGATTTTTAATTTTAAAATAATTAAAGTTTGGCTATTAGTCGATAACGCAACCATTATTTTTGATAGCAACTGCACACCTACGAGGCATTGAAAGTTGTGCTTATTTATTTCCGAATCTCGCTTGATCTTCCTATCTACGATACTCCAAAGGTTTTTTATGGTGTTTAGGTCAGGTGATTGTGCCGGCCATAACAAAACATCAATTTTTGACTCCCGCTACCAATATTTGACAAGTTTTGATACAAGTTTGGGATAATTGTCATGCTGAAACACCCAAATCAGTCGAATATTTTACTCAGCGTAAGGGAACAACGTGATGTCCAACACATCTTTGTAAACAAACCGATCCACAACTTTCTTTATTTTATGGATAGGCCCAAGTCCATAGAAAGAAAAACAGCGCCACGCCATTTTTGACCCTCCCTCATGCATCACTGTACCTTTGCAACACTGCGCTTGAGTCCTTCATTTTTTGGTCTTCTCACCGTAAAATTTTTCACGTCTGAGCCTTTAATATTAAACGTAGACTCATCCCAGAAATAATATTTTTTCCATTCAGCTTGATTCCACTTAATATTATGGTTTCCGAAAGCCTTTTTGCTTTTTTTCAGATATAAATGGTTTTTTGATGTCTTACGGTCATGCAGACCAGCTGCCACTACTCGTCTACGCACTTATCTCGAGCTTATATCCAATGATTGCTCTCTCACAAATCCAGTTGAACTCTTAAATGGTTGTTTTTTATTTCTCTCACAATTTGTGGATCAGTACGGGCTGAAGTTTTTCACGGTCTTCATCCGTTATAGACTGTTACTACTGATCCAGTTTCAAAAAACCGACTTAGTATAGAAATAATTATGAAATCACATAAATTAAATAAATATTTCATAAATATTTCTCGGAAATCATTTTCTGTGATATGTTGTTTTGATAGTCACTGATAATTTGCTGTTTCATTCAGGTACTGTATTTGCTTCTAGCCATTTTTAAATTTTTTTTTGGGCAGTACTTAAAAAACGAAAAGAAAAACACATACTGTTGTAAAAAACTTCTCAAAAAGGAATTATGACAAGCGAAATTGTCGAAGAAAGCAAAAAGCGATAAATATCACAGTAAAAACAACTGAAATTGCAGCGGTTATATGAATGTACAGCAGAGTTGCTTTTGTTTTGTCCAAGCCAAAATCGGGTTAATTGACTTTACCAAACATTATTTTTTATATAAAAATGAATTTTGGTTTTATGTTTTAGGTTTTAGGTTTTTAAAAAGTGAATAAAGTACCTAATTTAAAACAAGAAAAACTTTCTCATTTTCTTAATTTTTAAAAAAGTTACAGGGCATTCATTCTCCTTGTAATTTCAGTTGCTTTAGTTTTGGCCACCAGTGTATATCCATTGTATATCCCAGAGATGGGAATCTATTTTCAATGTAGTTAAACTTGACAGGGTGAATTAGAAAAAAATGCATTTGTATTTGAAATGTGGTTGCCTCGATTTAATTGTTGGGGAAAAATCTAAAATTATCCAAACTTCTCTTGGGCTTTGACATGTCAGTTTATCCATGACAACCAAGAAACACTATAGGTTTCGCCCGCATAATTTTCCTGACCTGAAAATATTTATATGTAGATTTCCCACAATTTTACAATTTATTGACTTCTGTACCAAATAGGTCAATTTATTCTCAAAATGAAATGTTTATTTGTATTGTTTTTTTTCTGAAATGCTGTTATTTGTACTGCTATAGTTATAGTGAAGAATGAACCGCTCATTCACATTTTATCTCCTGAACGAATTTAGAGAGCATCTAACATTTCGTATACATAAGACAATTGAGACAGGTTTTCCAGAAATAAGCCCTTATTTAGGTAGAATGTCTGTTCGTTTTAAGATATATTTTCTACATTTTCACACACCTATTTATAAGATTCTGTTATAACACACCTATCAGCCAAGGCTAAGAATGTTGTAGCAGACCCATTCGTAGAATGTGTTCAGTATTTTACTAGTATTAATTTTCAAAGAAAAAGTGTTTTTGAGTTGGATTGTAACTGTGTTTCAATTAGCCTTAGTATCAGACAAGGCCTATTTAACTTGTCGGGAGCACTGCGAATGTCCAAAATCCATAATTTTGAAATATAAAATTGACTTGGTGCCTATAAACCTTTTTTCTGAGTTGCATTTGGATAGTTTCAAATGTAAATCGGTAGAGAGATGTTAAACTTCTTCATCTTTCGTGGAGTATACCTGGTCGTGTTTGGCACGTTAGTTAGGCATCCCTACGACAGGGAAATATGATACAATTGTCTGCAACAATTTGCAACTATGCGTGATTAACCAATAGTCGTCATTTTTCATTTACTTTATGATAACTTTTATTTACAATATTCTGAATTTGAAAGAATAATATTTAGCGTTGAAAATATCAAAGTACTTAAATGTACTAAAAACTATTCCATTTAAAATTCGAAACAAAAAAAATCGCATTGGCTTCCATTTTTGCTTTTTCGAATTATAAATTTGGATTCGAATTCTGAATTTGAAAGAGATCGGAATAATAATTCGCGTTGAAAATATTAAATTTCAACTCCTTACCCAGCGTATACAAACGAAATGACAATTGGATTCATGTATTGTAGAAGTACCAGAACTTGTCTTTGTGACGTAGAAATTTCTCTAATTTGACCATTTATTTTAATTGTTAAATTTTCAAATATTATATGCTGAACAAATACATAAATTATTTCTATTTCAATTCTATTAGTAGGAATTTAACTTGAATGAAATCAAGGAATATTAAATTGATCAAACTAAATAAGCGTTGTAGTTAATTATTACTTTTGATTTGCATACAAAAAGTATTGATTTTTCAATCTACCTCGAATATGAAGAGATATATTGCAATTAGTTTCGACCTAATCTTAGGTAAATTTCTTGTAATTATTTAATTGAAGCCAAAAAGCGGTTTATCACACTTAATGATTTAATTGAGTTCTTAACTGCGATTAAGGATGTATGATGTTCAATTAAAAGTTTCTAAGTTTTTTCTTTTAATGGTTAAATTCCACTTATATTTCTCGTCATATAGTTAAATAAAAACATTATATTTTCATTGTAAAATAAAAAAAAAAATAGTTCATAAATTTCTAAAAACAATTCAGTATATTCAAAGATTAATTAATCTCCCTAACATGTTCAGTGCCATACTCTAACTATTTATAACTATCCAACAAATTTTATTCTTTCTCTTCCTGCATCATGCGTTTGATTGGGCCAAAACGTTTTTAACCCATAAAAATATTGTTTCTAGACCCTGAAAAAAAAGAAACAGGAATATTTTCTGATTTTTCACAGACTACACCTTTTTCAAATGCAATTCGAAACATTTTATTTGAAAATGGAGAATTTCTCTTGTAATTCGTAATATTTCAATTTTAATTCGCGATTACCATTTTTAACGTTATAATTGTAATTCGAGGATTAAATTTGTTATAACGTAACGTTTGATGTTAATTCTGAATTATTTCATTTGAAATTTGATTCATTCCATTTTTGAATTCGAGACAAAAAATCGCAAAAATGTTTTACATTGGCTTCATATTTGCTTTTTCGAATTACAAGTGAAATAATTCGAATTTAAAATGGAATAATTCGAATAAAAATAGAAAAAAAATAAAATATTTCAAATTTCGAATACAATTTTACGAATTACAAATGAAATTCTCGAATAACAATTAAAGCGGTTCGAATCACATCTGGAAAAAAGTGCAGTAATTTTGCATGAGGTTAGGGTGGACCACAACTTTTGTGTGAAAATGCCGGAGTTTCCATTCAACCGGAAATATTTTTGATATTGAAATTTTCATGAAAAGGACACTTCTAACCCTTACATTGATGCTGATTTCATTGACGTATACAGTCAGATATTGGATAAAAACGAAATATATACAGGAATTGAAGCCTGCAAATATTTTTTTGATTCCCATTAGCATTTTTAAGTGCGTATTTAGAGGGCAATTTCCACGACTTTTTGAATGGTCTCGTGGTTCGGGTAAAAAACAAGGATAAGCCCTTTGCATTACTATTTGACATTATTTCAGGGATGAAATGGACCAAAAACACACACACACGTGCCTCAAATACGTGGAATGTTCGTCTGGTGAATGTAGCTTTCTGAAAAATATTGGCTTCAGATCAACGGGGACCGAAGGAAGGTAATGATGAGAACGTCCGACTTATATTAATTAATTTCAACTCCTTATCGAAAGTTCGAAAACGAGTCTTAATAAATATTTGGAATGATTGTTAAAAATAAACCAACTACACCTTCCAATAACTTGAAGGAATCGTTTACTTTTGTTAAAAAGTATTCCAATCTACTTATTGATTTGGAACGAGAGATCATACTTCTCATCGTACATTTTTCTTCCTAGTAATTATTTTCGAAAAGAATATTTGTTTACGACAGATCTTCACGGATTTGTTATCCAAGAGTGGGCTATTTTTTACTCGAAAGACAAATACCATATAGATGAGCGTTCATAGCCGATTGAAACGTATAGGCCTTGGGAATTTCCGAACATTTCAATACGTTCTTCATCGATATTGGCACATTTGCTACCAGAGGTAGATTAGTGCAAGATCCGCAGTTCATTGTCTGTGGCAACAAAAAAAAAAGCACCTGCACGAACTTTCAAGTCCCTCATGTCACTTACAAATGTCTACAGAATACAAATGTCTGCAGAATACACTTACAAATGTCTGCAGAATACATACAAAGTTTTCCCGTTTCCTCCACGTATCGGCGCAAATATTTTAGATATTTTCCATGATATTAAAATACATGTTTGAGATATGAATTTAAACTCTCTGAAACTTTTCCATTCTGACAGATACGCCCCGAAGTTTTCGGAGGGCATTTTATGTCAATTTAAACACATCTAACACATATAATCTAGCAATACAAATACATTATTTTTTGGAACTCAGCATAAAACCGACGATATATGTATGTAAGTATCCGTAGGACCCCGCAGCATATCACTTATTCGTTATGAATTAAAGCTACTGACGTGGGGGCAAATTAACACAATTCTGAGATTTCTTGTCTATCGCGACCATTTTCGCGTTTAAACAAATTTATCGCCATATGTTTGTAAACGGAAAGCCGATAATCTGGCCATGGTTTTGAAATTAGTATCCACTGACAATGTCCTCAATCCCCAATGTTAATCCAACTCGAAGTATAATATTCCACACTACAAATAGGTGTGCATATTTGAGAGAGGATTGTCGTACCAATTGTTTAACTGATTATCCCGCAGTTCGGCAGGGAGCGTTCCTTTATTCTCGAAATGGAAATCCGTATGAAACGATCCCCTATTCCCGGAATCAAAGGGGCACTTTCAGTCACTGTCCCGTTATATTGCGGATCTATTCCGTGGCGAACATTCATTAACTCGCGTGCGTTTGTTTAACTCGCTCACTGTCCGCTTCTGACCTTGCACTTTTAACGAATATGTAATTGCATTGGATGTCGGCTTGTCACTTCTTTCAGACCGACCGCGTTTTAAAAACAAATACCGCCGATACGGGCTTCTTTAGACGTTTCGTGTGCGGCACTCGAGCGAACGACACGAAATGAATTTTGCGGTTGTCCGGAATGTATATCGGTCTGAGCTCTTGCTGCCACTACTACTACCACTGCCACCGAGCGCACGGACGTGGTTGTAACTGTAGCACATGCGAATAAAAAGCCAACATAAAAAGCGAGTCAACCCTGCCGTTTCTTATAGTTATTGCTGCTGTTGTTGTTGTTGCGTTAGTCGTGTAGAGTTAGACGGTTGACGGCACCTTCCTTCTGGTTACACGGTTGTGTGGGCATTGATGGTGGAACCGCGTAAGCGATTTGTTTGTTATAGCTTTGGTCTAGCATAGGTATGTGGATACAAGCCACATGCACACAACAACATCTGGCTGTTTTTGTTGCTGTCGACTGATATTCCTGTGCGAGAGACTGTGGATGGGTGCAGGCATTGGCATCATTAGGGGCTGGTGTTTTGTTTTCGTCCTTTGTCAGTATTTTGGCAGGAGTGATGTAGCTATTGTGGCAGAGGAGAGGACACTATCCCACCCACCCACTTGCATGAGGATCGGATTCACACGTGGGAATGTGCAGCTTCACGTGCTAGTTGTGATAGTTGCAGATGTGATAATTGCCCATCGATGATTGTCCTTAGTCTGAGATTGATTGTCGTCACAATTTGGCTGCCACTTTGTGTCGGCTGTCACAAAACGACGACGATTCTGTTATGCAGCCTTAGCATGGCTAAACGTGTCAGCTGAATGTGTGTGAGTGTAAATGTTGCCGTGGTGTTTGTGCACAGATGAGTTCCCGCCAAATATTTGACGCATGCCCAGAACGTTCTCTACACCGTGTAGACTTCATGGACGACCACCGAGAAGTATGCTGTGCTACCAACCACTACCTCCCAGTCTGAAGGGCGGGTGGACGGCAAACAGACGGGTGTGAGCTTGGAAAGACAAATAACAAAAACCGCACAATAAAATCAAAGGAAATCCCCTTTACAATAAAAAGTTAACAAATGAAAATGGTCGTTGTTTGGGAATTCTCACTTTTCTACGCCGGCAGTCCCACACGTCCCATACAAACCCCAGTGCCTTTCTACGCGCATGCACTCAATTTTAGGGCAATTTGGCCAATAGCGAACACAAAGCCACCGAAGCAGTTAAATTGTTCACAATGTCATTTTGCCAGGAAAGTCTATCCCATTGTGTGCTGGTATTGTGTCAGCTAATGGGTATCGGATGTGTCGTCTCGTGGCTGCAGCCACCTGCCCCCACCCATCTGGCTGTGGCCAGATATCCGCCAGCAGTGAGCGAGGTCTATAAGCAGGCACAGAAGAATTCTCGAAACGCCAGTCCCACGTCCCCACTAAGACAATGTATTTATACAAATTATTCGGCTTATTAACCTGTTGCTGCCGCAGATATTAACTGGGAAGAAAGGACTTCAAGTGGACAAACAATTGGACTGCCAGGCTAATAATGTTTGTCATTCCCCAAGGGACAATTAGAAATTTGAGGTGTCATACTGGCCCCCTTGGCACTCGGGACCGAACTTATTGGTTCTATCTTGAGAGCCGAAGATAAATTGTGAGCTACATCCATTCTGATGGATACGTACGCATGTAAGACATGTGTGTATGTGTATTTAGCTGCGGCGTATGCACATTGAGTGGCTGAATAATTTTTGTCTCCGAGTGCCGTTATTAATTCGAACACAACGATTGTGGGGTGCTCCATTTGGTGTGACCGCACACCGCCAGACAAACACCGATGCAAAGGAGGACATTATAGCAAGTTAGCAGTCCTCCAAAAAGCCATTTAACTAATGCCGAAATTTATTGTTGGAAAATAAGTTAATATTTCAGGCTTTGTTCCGAATTTGGCGAACACACAATGTCAGCATAATGGAACGACGAATATCTGGCCGTTTCAATCATCTGTGTGTATATGTTTGTGTATGTGAATGTTGGTTCTAAGTTCTACACTTCGCAACACGGAACGAGAATCTGAAATGAAACAGTTTCTAAATCTGCAATGCCAATTCTCGAACAGTGATAGAAGGAACATCGGGGGGAAAACTCCTACTAGAATAACAGTTAAGAACATTATCCGTTTTTATACCCTCCACCTTGGAAAGGAGGGTGTATTAACTTTGTCATACCGTTTGTAACATCCCTGAATATTCGTCGTAGAACTCATAAAGTATATATATTCATAATCAACATAAGTCGATTTAACGATGTCCGTATAACGGTACCTCCCGATATTCGGTATCTTGATGATTTTTGCCACGTTTTTTCACGGATTTGTCTAAAAATTGGTATTTGTTGGTCATAATGAGTTCTGGCTCCGGTGGCGAAATATTGTATGTATAGGTCCACGTTTTGGTATAGCCCCCATATAAGGGTACCTCCCGATATTCGGTATCTTGATGATTTTTGCCACATTTTCCCACGAATTTGTATAAAAATTGGTTTTTGTGGGTCGTAATGGGTTCTAATGTTTCATTTACCCTAAGGTGGAGGTTATTAAAAGATCTGCCCGGTCGAACTTAATGTTTTTTCTTGTTTGTATTTCACTATTCTTTTGTGCGGTGTACACTAGCCACCGTGAAGGGCAGACAACGAAAATTTCCTAAAAAGGAAATAGATAAACGACCCGACAATCTATAATTTTGTCAAACAAGGAGCTGAATTCTTGTTCTGCGAAAATTTGGAAACGAAAAATGTTTTGTTTATAAAAATGTTATTTTGTCATTGATTTCCTTTTCAATCCATAGAACAAGATTTGAGCCCAGGACCTCATTTTCTGGTCTACGAAAATGTGAAATGAACTTTAACAAAGGAAAGAAATGTAAAAAAAGGAAATATCGATTTCATATTCACAGTATTGCGACCTCTAACGTTTTTGTCGCTACCGACAAAGCCCGGTACATTTCAGACGTAAAATACACAGCAAAATTTGCGTCAAGTATCCGTGATTCCAATTAAAAATGCGGCACTTATTGTTTTTCAAAAACAATTACTTAAATTGTTATACCCTACAACACTATGTGTTAAGGTTATTATAAGTTTGATAGGGTCAAAAATCGAAAAATTGGTTTCCCACCTCGAAATATTGGTTTCCCACATAGGAAAGTATATATGGATCTTCCTATCCCGCCGAGCTTAGTCGATCTAGCAATGTGTGTCCGTCCATCTGTCAATGTTAATTTGTAATCACGCTACAGGTCGCAATTATGGCCCGATCCTCACGAAATTGAAAATGGAAGTGGGGTTATGGTCAGAATAGAAGCCTATTGCTTTTAGGGGTGGTCGCATAATATTTAGGAGTTAAATGGACCAATAACTGAAAAATTTCCTGATTTCGCAGTTATTCTACAGGTCGCAATTATAGACCAATCGACGCGGAAGTTAGCATGGGGCTAGAGCTTAGGGCTGGGCAGAACCATTCCAATTTGGATGGTTATCGGGTAATATTTGGTGGTTGAAATAGACCATAACATTTGTGTTAAATAAAAGTCAAATTTTTTATTAAACCGCGAATATTTTAGGCGAAATGGTCAATTCTGACCGTTACGTAGATGCCGATAGTAAATATATTGGATCTTCCTATCCCGCCGAGCTTAGTCGATCTAGCAATGTGTGTCCGTCCATCTGTCAATGTTAATTTGTAATCACGCTACAGGTCGCAATTATGGCCCGATCCTCACGAAATTGAAAATGGAAGTGGGGTTATGGTCAGAATAGAAGCCTATTGCTTTTAGGGGTGGTCGCATAATATTTAGGAGTTAAATGGACCAATAACTGAAAAATTTCCTGATTTCGCAGTTATTCTACAGGTCGCAATTATAGACCAATCGACGCGGAAGTTAGCATGGGGCTAGAGCTTAGGGCTGGGCAGAACCATTCCAATTTGGATGGTTATCGGGTAATATTTGGTGGTTGAAATAGACCATAACATTTGTGTTAAATAAAAGTCAAATTTTTTATTAAACCGCGAATATTTTAGGCGAAATGGTCAATTCTGACCGTTACGTAGATGCCGATAGTAAATATATTGGATATATATATATATAGCGAAATATATACAATGTGTCTATACAAAGAAGGGAATGTTAGCTAGAATGGTTATATCTCAAAAATGGCTTGACGGATTTTGACAAATTTTGTCATTTCAGAATGTTCTCTTGGCATAAAAGAATAAAATCTAAAAAATCGCATAAAAATATGGCAATAATGATGTTAATACAGATTTTGTGATTTTTTTCATATTTTTTATCACATGCGATTTTTTCAATTTGACTTATAATACTGAAGTGTACATTTTGTACAACACAGGTTGGGGTTACTATATGCAGATTTCAATTATCGTTCGATCCTCACGATAATAATCGTGTTCATAAGGGGTAGGGTTAGGCTCAGAAGGGCTAGGCCTTTTATTTATAAAGATGTCCGCAATATATTTAGGGGTTGAAATTGACCAGCAACTAAAAAGGTTCCTGATTTTGCAGCCGTTATAAAGGTCACAAATAGAAACCTAGAGTTTAGGACAGCGGATAGAATGGACCACTACTTTTGTGTTTGGAATTAATAGCAACATTTCCATTCTACCGAATCGCTGAATATAACTTACCAGCGAAATCCAAAATACACAAAAGGCGAACTTATGGCTTTTTATGCGGATTTCGTTGACGAATATAGCCAAATATCGTAGACAAGCAAATCATATAGATGAGTCTAAATTTGGAGATACAGAAGGGCCTCTTGCAATTGGAGATGATCGCTGAAATATTTAGGGGTTCAAATGAACCAAAAACAGAACAATTTTCCTGATCACACAATTGAAACCAATCGACACGGAATTTTACATGAGAAGAGAGTTAAGGACAGGAAAGAAGTCTAGCATTTTGGATGAACATTGGCTTATATTATATTAAAATGGACCAGAACAACTAACAACGCGATGGAGTGCGTAAATAGTGGGCGAATGCCCCTGGTCAAGGGCAATATCAGGGCAGTGCTGTATGGCATAATTTTAAAAGCAAAATCTTCAAAATGGCTTTGGACATAAGGAGCTTCTAACATATTGTATTGTTGTAGGATATTGCATGTTCGGCCCCGCACGACTATAGCCTTTGCCTTTGCTTACTTGTTTTTTGGTAACAATGTTGTTTATGGTACAATATGACCCTAGAGTAATGCTGGAATCAAATTCAGTATGACTTCAATGTTTCGGATTAATCCCATTTTTGATGTAAAACAGATATAAACATTTGAGATATACAATTTCGCTACAGTTTGGGAAATTTCCACAGTGTGTGAGTATTTTGTTCTAAAAATAAAAAAATGGAAAATACGTTTTATTTTTCACAAAACGCCGATGGCGCGGAAACATTTTTCAAGGTAAAGAAAAGACGACATCTCGTTTTTATGTTTTCTATGATTGCGAAAGGTAGTATATCTAATGAACAAATGTATTTTGATTTCAAACAGAAATGGACGTTGATATTCCCACGATCTCCTATTATATACAAATTTTCCATGTAAATACTGAGCTATAATTATGGTCAGAGCTCTTATAACTGTGGCAATGGGCTGTACACAAATATACTATTAGGTATATACTATTAGGTCCCCTTTGCGTAGAAGCGGGTGTCACTTCTCTAGCCATCCCAGAAGAGCTTCATTTTCCACATTTGTTGAAGCTACATTGCCCAACTCCTCTTGAGCGCGTCAATCCTCAAATCCTTTTTGTACAAATGGTTGCATGCAGTGAAGCATTAGCTGCCAATAAATAAAGTTTTACTTTATTTTCAAGACTTTGCGACTTGGGTGAGATTCCAACCACTAGGTAATCTGTCTTCATCCTGCAATATTTTTCGTAGAGTTTTAAAACATTTTTTTACCATCAAAATTTTAGCTTTTCCAAGAAGCTCTTGCACCCAATTTGATTCCGAATTTCGATTTACAGTGGGTAAGTGTAGGTAAATATGGATAAGACTCTAAAATCGATGGGCTCCTTTTTATGGAGACTCAGTCAAAATGGTAGCTTCGTAGTTTCAGAGTTTTAAACATCCAACCGAATTGTAAGGCAATGAAAATACTCTTACTCTCGAATGATTTCTGGTAAACTAGCATTTCTCTCTATTCAATCAAAACCCATTCCGTGGGGGAAAACTTGAGTATTTGCAGTACTGAGTGTTATAATAGATCTGTCATTAGGTACCTTTTCAGTAGCCTTTTACCTGTGATGGGCCATATATATGGAGAAAGATAAAAGTTAATTGCAACTCATTTAAATGAGCAAATTTTGCCAGGACCATTAAGCATGGTTCCGCAGTCGGTCCGCTAGACTAGAAAATTATTTTTTATATTTCTAGAATAGAACAGTGTGGCTTGTTTGTTCGGGATACCGTAGTATTTTGTTGTTGCAAAATGGTCTGGCTTTATCCCTTTATTGTTGTTTTTATAAGAACAACGTTTGTTTATTAGTGGAGAACGATGGTAATGTTTACCAGGGGGTAAGGCAGGGAATACCTAGGTTTCGGAAAGAGCCACCAATCCTCATCAGTTCCCTTGTTTTTGTCTGGGATATTCTCCCCAGAAGTTATTTTAAAAATAACTTCTATGACAAAAACATTTTTTTACCCAAGTGACGAGATCGTGAGCTCAATAGAAGAGGAACCAAAGAATTAAATAAAACTAAAATTCTCTTGGAAAGTCTTCTAAATCTTACAACCGCACTTATAAACATTTACATCTTTCTCCACTTGTTATGCTTTCGTTCAGCCTGAACGAAGTAGCATAACCATGTAAGTTGGTTTTGTCTGTTACAACAAAAACCCCTTCGTCGACCGTGCCTTGTCTATTAATAGAACAGTGTGGCTTGTTTGTTCGGGATACCGTAGTATTTTGTTGTTGCAAAATGGTCTGGCTTTATCCCTTTATTGTTGTTTTTATAAGAACAACGTTTGTTTATTCTAGAATTTTATTGGCTGGTCTGTTTTTTGGATGGACTGCATGCACTTAGAATTCCGAAGGAATTTTACGTCCATTCAAGGCAAATATCAGCTAAATCAGCTCAGTTAGTATAACATCAGCTTAATTATCCAAGTACATTTGTCAAAGATATAGAATATGATCAGAACTGGATATAGCATTTTCAGCGTTGGCGTTTTTAAAGACATTAAACGGTTTTATCGAAAAGGCACCTCACTGAAATTAGCCCTTGACTGCACAAAACACCAAAGACATACAACAACAAATTATGCAGTTGTTGTATGTCTTTGGTGTTTTGTGTCTCCGCCATTGCAGAGGAATACTCGTACATGCAGATGCATCAGCACTTACGAACATTTATGTGTTAACAATAAAAATTAAAATAATTTGTCATGAATGAGTGACGGAAAATTGGTATGAAAATAAATTTTCCAAATTATATTGAAATCCGTTGGGGTTCGGATATAGCTCCCATATATATTTTCGGCCTATTTAACATATTTGATGCACCAAACACGATATATGTGTCTGATTCCAATGAAATCTGGAATGAGTGACGGAATTCGGTACAATAATAAATGTGTGAAATAATATTGAAATCCGTTGATATTTGGATATATCTCCCATATATTTTTTTTCGGCCGATTTCGTTTATGTGATGCCCCAAATACCCTATGTATATAGAAGGTGTGACGGAATTTAGTCTAAAATTAAATTTTGATAAAAATACATCTCCCAATTATATTCTTTTTCGTCTTATCAGCGGTATTAGGCTAACACTAAAAAACTACAAATGTGTCGCTACCTCGAATTCTATGAAATTAATAAATCCGAAATTAATAAATTTGCTATGAAATAAGTAAATACGAAGGACAAACGCTTCGTGTATTTGTCATGTCTACGATTTTCTCATGAACAGCTGCTCTTACCATGTTCACGCGTTGGTAGACCGAGTGAATGTCTGTTTACGCATTAAAGTATTGCAATAATTGCATTTTTTAAATTCTTGCATTTGTTTTATTGTTATTTTTCTTAAACCACGAAATATTCGTATATATAATGTTTTGAATGCATATAAAATCAAAATGGGTTGGCGAAGCGCACCGGGTTCAGCTAGTATGCATTTTGGGATCCCGTCGGCGATCGAGACATTAAACGACAAAATGCGTTTTGTCCAATCTTTACAGTTGAATGTCTTTGTTTCTTGTCTTTGTTCAAAGACATATAACTATGAAGATTGGACAAAATGTATGTTGCCATTTAATGTTTCGATCAGACAATAGATGGCCAACGATATGACAAAAACGCATTAGAAACGCTACAGAAATATGTTAATAATAAATCAAACCAGCAATTAAATACCCCATTTCTATATATATTATATGACTCTATTATTGTATAAGTTCGAGACGTTCCACCACAACTTCCCTTGCTCGATCAATCACGGATGCTGATTGGCGCACCATTGCGTTCACTTGTCTTGTAGAAACGAAAGCATCAACACACGGCCTCTGTCGCCACCCCAATTACTGAAGGTAATTTGTCGTTGAAAAGAAAGAACACCAATAAAACTATGAGTTTAAATTAGAATCGTACTGAATATTTCTTGTGTTTTATTTCTTGTATATTTTCTTTCTTTTATACATCACACGTGCGAATCACCCGTACCTCAACTCTCACCTACACAATACTTATCACAAAATAACTCTGGGGAGTTATCGTTGTTGTTGCCGCTATCGAAACCATTCTCCACACTCCCCTGAGTTAATCAATTATATTATTAGTCTGTTCCAGGACTGCAAGAATGTTAAAAATGTTAAATTTACCACGATAACCGATATTCCATTTATGATATCGAAAAAAATGTCAAAACTAGTAGTCTCTCGAAGTTTCTGGAACAAAGCATATGTATCCTTGCTTTGGTTTTGGGCTTTTGATTTCTTTTATCGGCGACATCCACCAAAAACTTCTCTCTTTCCATGAAAGAGGTATTTACTTAAATAATGGATTTGGTAGCATTGCCAGGCTTATTAATTTCTTGTTCCACTCGTCTTATTCTAGACATTCACTGATTATTTCCTTCTTCCCTTTGACACCGAGGATGGTAATGCTAGTTAAATGTTCTGCCCGCACAAATCAAAAATAAAACTACCGCTTTTTTCAACCTTTTTCTTTTGGTTGAATTCCACGCTTACAAGTCGTGTAAATACGAGTGCTTTGTTTCTTTGCCTTTTTAAATGGCGTAAATAGCGCGAAGTGTAAACACGGCTTCCCTTAATGTTCAATTAATGTAAATGGACGCAGCCGGGATGTTGTACGAGCAGTCTGGCAACTTATTCTAGGTACGCAATTTGAAACAACTCCGATGAGTAACGTTCCAAAATCGTCAAATATCGAATATCGGGGGGTACCGTTGTATGTGGGCAATACGATAGATATAGATATTTTTGTTCCGGGGAGTAAAGAGCTTGGAACGAACTTCTAGTATGGATTTTTAGACAATTCCATTGGAAAATGCGGCTAAAATCATCAAAATACCGAATATCGGGGGTTCCGTTGTTGGGGGCTTTACGATATCGTGGATCCATATAAACAATTCTCTTTCAAAGGGTAAAGTACTCAGAAAGAACTTCTTGTGTGGATTTTCTGGCAATTCCATTGGAAAATGTGGCCAAAATCATTAAAGTACCAAATATTGGGGGGTACCGTTGTATGGGAGCTATTCAATATTTTGGGTGCCTATATAGACAATAATCTTCCAGAGCGTAAAGTACTCATGGGGGCTATACGATATCGTGGACCGATATAGCCCATCTTCGAATTTGACATGCCCACAGACAAAAGACTGATCTGTGCCAAATTTCTCTATAGTTGGATAGTTTTCTTGCATAAATCGTCAAAATCTTTCAAAGTTATATTAGAGAGAGTTTAAAACCTGAGGCTGCATTTTTGTTCTACGAAAATATGAAATGAACTTTTTTTCCTTTGTAAAATATTTTCTTTCACATTTGTAGCCTTTATTAAAGTTTTCATTTCAGCTTTTCATAGAACAAGAGTTGAGCACCCATGTTTTGTTGTTGCCAAATGGTCATTCGTTGCTTTACTCCCTGTAACGAAACAGAAGGCTGCTGTTTATGAAATGCATGGAACGATTTCTCAGGTGATAAAATCGATAATTATAATAAGCTTGACAAACATCAGCAACCTTGTTCCTGTCAAAAACTCTTATTATTTACCAGAGGGCTGCAATGAGTATGATTGAGTAGGCTTGATCACACACAGTGGAAATACAATCAAACTCAATCAGTCGGTCAGATGCAACATGTTCATTCGAGTTACTCAGCCAAACGAAAAAGTTGTGATCAAACATGTATTGATCGAAGTTTTGTGATCGCAATCAAACAGCTCAAATGAGTTATTTGTTTACGAACTTATGTTGAATTGTTCATAACGGGTCGATCATCTATGATGAGTCTGATCGGTTTGATTTATCCTAGTTAAGTGAGTGATTTGATTTGATTAAAACACAAATGTTCGAATTTGAGCGAAATCATGATTGTAATTTTACTAAGGATTTCATAACTAAAAGATGTCCCCATTAAAGAAATTGGTACAAATTATATTTAAAAAGCATACAATTTTTCATTTTATTTGTGTTTTTGGTATGCTAGACTTCAGTAACTTATTCGAAAAAAAAAACAAAATTAAATTTTTTAATAAAGAAAACTAAAAATGTTTAAATATTTTTTATTTTACAATATTGGTCAAGATTTTTCACAAACTTCGACCTTTTCGTTTACCTACACCTGTGTAGTTTCTACTTGCAACAATTTCGGTCGCACTATCGCAATATTCTTCCATTTCAAATATTAAAAAAGTCAAAATAAACTGTCCCAACTTGATTAAATGGTTGAATAAACAATGACGCTGAGCGAACTCGATTCAAAGAAGACAATCACGGTTGTGATTGCTCATTTACATTCATGTGTTTGATCAACTCATGTTGCTGATCACATCAAACCGTCTCGAACGCTCATGTTTGATCGTGAATGAAGTGATTCAAACTGAGCGTTCGATTCGATCAGAAGCGAAAACGGTCATTTCATTCAGATCAAACTAAACGACTGCATCAACAAAAATCATGTAAGAAACCGAGTGTGCTTGAATTTTTGCATACTCGTTGCAGCCCTCTGTTATTAACCTAGGTTTACGACTATTGTAATATACGTCACAATTTCTGACAGACCATCTATGGTCACTCTGTTGAAACCGGTTTGGTTGTTCGATTTGTAAACTGGTTACAAATCGAACAACACTGGGAATTTACACATTTTATTACTTTCTACAAAACTCTTTTTAAAGATAGGTGATGCTTTTCGCCAAAGCTTATCAACAGTCGGGAGAGTACATTTTGCGCAGATTCCAACCCCAGTTACCTTACCATAGTTGGGGATGGTGGTATGTACTAACTTTGGGTTTGTGTCTTGACTTGTCCACCACATTGCTAATTGCTTTGATTGTAACAGCGTTACTTAAAATTCGACACATTTCACCACACAAGTGAAACACATGTATTTATATTGATGTTACCCAAATACGTCGGACGTACAAAATTTTTCAGTTGAAAATTTTTAACATTGACAATTGGACGAATTGTTTTTGTGTTGAAATTAGAAATGATTTATACAAATAATTTCAATGTTTCTAATTAGAAAATATACCAATTGGAGAATTCTGAAAATGATCAATTAATGGGTAGATTTAAAGATATGGATCTCCCGCATTTGGGCAATACGGGCGAACAAAACATTTTACCACAGTGGCGAAGGTAAATGTTTGTGTACACTACTAAGTCGAATTTAAGGTAACGCTGTAATGCATAATTTTGACCGGGCCACAAATCCAAACAACTTTTTTTTTAGAATTAGCTTGAAGCTTGTTTTTTCCCATTTTCGGAATAATGCTCTTTACACTGAACCCATTAACGTAGCCCCCGGCCACATTATAGACATTTTTTAATATTTCTGAGCAGTTTACTAGAGAGGTGTCACAAGACATTCTGGCTATGTCGGTGGTAGAGTCCAACCCCTCGTTATTTTACCAAATTTGGGTATGGTGGAGGAGATTATTTTGCGTTCGTGCTTGGGCTTACTTATTACCTTTTGAAAACCATGTCATAGTTTTCGCCAAAACGTGTCTTTTCATCCCGTTTGTTATACTTCGAAATATGAATTTTAGAACTCACAAAAAGAAATATATGTATGAATATTCTTGATCGGCATAACATGCTATATCGATTATGCGATTATATATGGCCCGGTCTGCGTTGCCGGCCCGTGGTTTTAGTCTTTAATGCATAGTTTTTAAAGTATAATAATTCAAAGATCTGGCTCACATATGTGGCACAATTTTACAGGTTCATGTACCGGGCGATCTATAGTGTTTCAAAAAACCCTGATCCCATTTTTCAGCCAGAGGTTTTAATTTGAGAGGTTAAAACCCAAATAATACATATATTAAAAAGTTTAAAGCAACTGTTTATAATAGCCCCATGTAAGATGGTTCTCTAACCCCAAATTAGCCTAAACACACATTTTAAGCCAAATCGATACATTTGACCGGGCTAGAAATACAAACAACTTGTCTTACAATAAGCTTGATGCTATTTGTTTTCCCCATTTTCGGAATAATACACTTTACGCTGAATCCACCAACGTAGCCCACCACCAAGAGGTCAATTTTTGGTCTGAACTGTTTACTAGCAGCGTTCGAAAATAAACAGTAAAATCGTAGTGTACCGGAGTCGGAACACTAAAAAAACGTAGTGTTTTGCAATCGGAGCATTAAAAAATCGTAGTGTGCCACATTAAAAAAATCGAAATCATAAAACTGATTTTAAACACTCAGCCATACTTTGTAAAATACTTAGTTTTTTACAACTACTAGTACAATAGGTAAATTATTTGCATAATAACCCATTACAATGCAACCACTAAAATACCCCTTTTCGCGGAAAATTAAAAATTTCAATTTTCACTGGTTAAATACAAATTGTTATCACTTTAGATTTTGTACTTTTTTATTCTTTCTACCCATTCCCATATTTTTCTACTTTCTTCAATTTTGCAACCAATCTAAGCATACATGACAAATACATTAAATTCCGCTTTTATTTTCATAATATTGAATTGTATTAATAATTTTTGCATTATCAAAAACATCTAATTTTTCTCACAAATCGTAAACAAAACATATGTGGTACAATGCCGGTACATTATTTTTTTAGTGTTCCGCCATGTGGTACACTACGTTTTTTAGTGCTCCGACTGCGGTACAGTACGATTCTCGTTGTGCTCCGGTTTAGTATCACTAAAATATTTTTTAAGGCTTGTGCTCCGGTACGGTACATTATCTTAGTGTACCACCCAACCTCGGAACGGTACAGAACACGGTACAATACCATACTGTTAATTTTCGAACGCTGTTTACTAGATAGGTATTACAACCAGCGTTCGAAAATAAACAGTATGGTACTGTACCGTAGTGTTCTGTACCGTTCCGAGGTGGAGTGGTACACTAAGATAATGTACCGTACCGGAGCACAACCATTAAAAAATATTTTAGTGATACTGTACCGGAGCACAACAAGAATCGTACTGTACCGCTGTCGGAGCACTAAAAAACGTAGTGTTCCGCAGTCGGAGCACTACAAAATCGTAGTGTACCGCATGGCGGAACACTAAAAAAATAATGTATCGGTAGTGTACCACATATGTGTTGTTTACGATTTGTGAGAAAAATTAGATGTTTTATGTTTTTGATAATGCAAAAATTACTAGCATAATTCAATATTATGAAAATAAAAGCTGGATTTATTTTATTTGTCATGTATGTTTAGATTGGTTGAAAGATTGAAGAAAGTAGAAAAATATGGGACTAGGTAGAAAGAATAAAAAAGGACCAAATCTGAAGTCATAATAATTTGTATTTAACCATTCAAAATTGAAATTTTCCACGAAAAAGGGTATTTTAGTGGTTGCATTGCAATGGGTTATTATGCAAATAATTTACCTGCTATTTTGTGGTACCGAAAAATGAATGAGTGTTGGTGTAAAAAACTAAATATTTTACAGTGTATGGCTGAGTGTTTAAAATCAGTTTTATGATTTCGATTTTTTAATGTGGTCATGTGCTACACTACGATTTTTTAATGCTCCGATTGCGGAACACTACGATTTTTTAGTGTTCCGACTGCGGTACACTACGATCATCGTTGTGTTCCGGTACAGTATCACTAAAATATTTTTTAGTGGTAGTGTACCGGAACACTACCGCTACAATTTTTTTAGTGATACTGTACCGGAACAGTACACTATGTTAGTGTACTGTTTATTTTCGAACGCTGATTACAACACACTCTGGCTCTGTCTGTGGTAGAATCCAACCCCCGTTACTTTACCAATGTTGGGTATGGCGGAGTTGACCATTTTGGGTTCGTGTCTTGGGTTGCAAAGAATTCTTTCGACCGGTTATCGAAACCAACTTACATCCTAATGGAGAAATAAAAGAACAGACCCTTTTCTTTTGCAAAATATGAAATGAATACGTTCTTTATTTACACATCGTGTGTTGGGACCTATGCAATGGAGTAACAGTGAAAACATATGTTCCAGTGTCTTACTTATATATATATACATACGTATGCATACACCTACATACAAATAAATTAGTTCATAATTAATAATCTACAATTTGCCTAGAAGTCTACGCTATTAGAAGTACATGCTCGAAGTACATTTGTTGTCGGGGTGTGCGTTTCCAGTGTAGTTTCGAGGACTGGACTGGACTGTACTGGGTTGGGTGCATGAGTATGACATTTTGATTACAACTTAAATGCTAGTTATGTACGTATGTATGTCGATGGAGTACAATTAAAATAGTACAAATATATGTTCCTACATTGATTGTGGTTCTATGTGTGTGTGTGTGTGTGCGTGCGGTGAGTGAGGGGTATGGTAATCTCAGCTTTGCGAGTTAATACATTTGTTTGTATGTATTGTGTGATTTGATTTCGCTCTGATCGTTGTAAAAATGTTCATCTAAGTCAATTCTTGTCGATGTACAGAGAGGGAGAGTGCAAAGGGGACTCTCGCTTCTTCTCACAGACACGTCACTGTCCGTCGCTGTATCCTTAATTATGAAATCGGCTTTGTACTTGGTCTTGGCGTAGATGCAAGTGTGGTTGCTTCAATGTGTGATGGACAGATTCAGTTCTTCACATTCCTCGGAGGGCGGTCAGAATATGACTGTCAGCGGCCTTCGAAAATCACCGCTACTGGCCGACGACACTGACGAACTGTTGGCCGTGGGCGCTGGTGCAGAGAGGCCATTATTTTGGAAGTTCCCGCCGCCCTGGTTGTACTGGCCGTACTGGGAATACTCCAGCTGACTGTCATTGGGGGAGTGGAGATGTGATTTGGAGTCGGCCAGTCCGCCAATGCCACTGGCATTGTTGTTCCCACCGGACTCAAGGTGTGACGGGGATGTGTCGCGTTCTTCCAAGTTGGTCGTGCTATTCGATGAAGCGTTGTTGTTGTTGTTGCTGTGTGGACTCGGAATACCCAGGCCGTTGAGTAGGTGTTGCTGTTGCTGGTGATGCTGGTGCACCGCAGCCGCGGCTACTGCCGATGTGTTGTGCTGCTGAGCTCCGTATATTTTCGATATGTCAAAGGCATAATTGGCCGCTCGGTCCTGATACATTTTGGAGTCAAAATAGGCCTTGGTCAGGACACTGGGATCCAAGTAGGCACTGTAAGCCGCACTGGCCTGGGCGGCCTTAGACGATTCATACAAAGATCCAGCTGATGCAGCAGAGCCCAGATACGAATTGCGATCCAAGGCGAATTTCGGTACCTCCATTTGCGCCGAAA
The DNA here is from genome assembly GCF_030504385.1 of Musca domestica. Lineage (NCBI taxonomy): Eukaryota > Metazoa > Arthropoda > Insecta > Diptera > Muscidae > Musca > Musca domestica. The sequence goes on from NW_026712232.1 coordinate 1,144,921, forward strand.
TCGAGCTCTGTAAGACAAAAAAGAGATGTGAAAGGGATTAATACACATAGTCGGGGTTAATGCGCACAGTCGTCTATTCGACAATCTGTTTCAACTTTGCCCAACAACACAACACATTGTTCGCATCAATGCATAAAACAACATGCTTAAATAATTGAAAGCCATAAGCGGCAATTGAAGCGGGCGCGGACAATGGGTATCGTTTTACATTTTGGGGATTTCGAAATTAACAATGCGGCCGACCATATTGGCGGTCGGACAGACACGGTTTCTAATTGTGCATGATGACACTCTACTTAATAGGATTTGGAAACAGTTTCGCCGAGCAGCCGGCAACCACCCCTGGTCGTCTTGTCACCCGCCCCGTAGCACACCATCCGCAAACACTAAACAACATTGCTGGGATTGAATCCTTTGGCCGCAATTAAAAACTCAAGTGGGAAGGCAAACAATCCGAATCGTAGCAGGTTCTCTAACACAGACCCGAGGACAATGGGAATAAACACAAATACAATTTTATTGCAATGTAATCGCATTTATTTAAAACGTTTGTTCCCCCTATTATTTGCGTCCGCTGCTACAACAACACTCGGGCACAGACATCGTTGCCAAATCAAGGCTGTGTCTACAGCGAAGCAGCCCAGCCAGGGGTGGCTTCTTACGAAACGTTCTCACATGTTGGTGAACATGCAGAAAACGCTACCCTCCTCCGGGCAAGGGTGTCGAGGCTATAATTACATTGTTAACACATCATCATCTTCTCCGGTTTCATCAGTGTGTTTGCACTCGCGACGACACAACATCCGCCCAGCCAGTCCCACACTCGCACGCCGAACACACACACACTCGCACTTAATACGGTTCAATGTTGTTTTTATCCACGCAATTACAATTCGAAACAGTTTGGGAATTGGGAATTGTAACAACAAATATTGTGATTGCAGTAATCAATTAATTGTGTTGATGTAAACACCACGCTGGAGACTGGTGACTGGCGGCTGACGAATGTGACCTCTAATGTTTTGCTGGGCTCTGGCGGCTTCGCTCAAGGAAACCCGTCGGGCCAGCTGAAGCCCATGTTGCAGTCCTCCCGATCCCGGCAACCTTGTCTTGGATGTTCAGGACCCATTGTTGTTCTGCACATGGCATGGCCAACAAAGCCAAGCAACAGTCATGGATTTTAATAGCTTGCTAATGAATAGGCCGCCATGCACCGCACTAACAAGGCTGTCACATTGTCTGAGTGCCAATAGCTCCCGCCCGAAGTACATGGAGAGTGGGTCCTCGTTATGACATTACGATGAAGATTATTTGCCACGGGAGTTCCAACCGCCCCACAAAGTGCTGCAGAACAACTATACTTGTACACATATGTATATACGGTATGCGCTGGCTGCAATGGAGACAGCCACTGCCTGTTGGGCTCTTACACGGTTCCTCTAGGTGTGTGGCAGCAAAGCAGGCGACGTGTTCAAATTGACAGTCGGGTGCATTGGAGGTACTACTCAGTTCATTTTTCACGCTTCGGCTATAAAGCACCAGGCTTTTCTTTGAAAGGCAGCTGACATCCTTTTAGGCTGTCAGGACAATGCGACAAGAAGGAAGAGTCGCCAATTCCACGTACTTGTGTCATTCGGATTACGACTAAAAGGATGGTTGGTGTCGCATCAAAGTACCCACACATTCACATGTAGATATCAAACAGAGGAGCTGGAGCGTGTGTGTATGTTTGTTCATGCATGCATGCATGGTGCACATGCATGCTCCCTCCCTGTGGCAAGGGGCATGTTCATGTGCATGAGTCTATTTAAATGGTTATAATTGAAAAATAACAAGGTGTTACCAGCTCAATGAGTGGCTAAACACTCTTGTTAGCAATCGTGAGCTTGGATGACTCGCTGAAATTTAGTGCCGATCAACACTTGGAGGATAAAAGCCGTGACGTTCGTGAGCAGCTATGAACCGGTGCGGCTGGTTCTGCTGGCTGGCTGGCTGCCTGTTTAAGTGGGCGTCAAAAAGTGGGTAGAAAATTATGTTATTAAACAATCATCGAAATAATTTGCAGGTGCGTTAGCGGACAAAGGCGGACACAGAGGAGACAATGAGGCAGCATTCAAACGTATCTTCTGCTGATCGATGGGCAACTCTTGAACGGTTACTGTTGTTGTTGTTGTTGTGAGTGGAGGTGGAGGTGTATTGCTACCGTTCAACTGTCCCTGGTTGGCCGGACGAAACGTGGCACAACGGAGAAATCCCAGACCGGAGTACATCAGAAATAATTGTGCGTTTCCTCTAACTGAAACGCTTCTGGCCCAAACAGTTTCCACGGCGTAGAGAGCACTTGAGATAATTGGTATGTCGGTAACCCTTCTCCTGACTGTTTCAACTTGCACTCACCTGTGATGTTGGCGGGTTGGTTTGCGTCAAATGGCTGCCCAAATGATAAGCCGCTGCCGCTGCTGGTCCCGGCGCAAAATAACTCGGAGTAATTCCTGCAAGAAAGAAGGCGTTCAATAGTTTATGTCTTTACCACTCAGTCACTCGGTCCAGAAAATTGGTTCTTAAGATAACAATTAAATGTAGAATGGGCCGTCCGAAAATGGTTTGAATATAAATCGCTGACTTCATCTAATTGTGTTTGTGATTCAGCTCTTTTCTTTCCAACAGCGACTACATCTCGTATTCACTGCTTAAGAAAGTTTTTGTGTTTTTTTTGTCAGTTTCCAAAACAAAACAATACAAAACAGCCTATCCATTCTTGTCTGGTCGCCATGGCTATGGCTATGGCCATGGCATTGTTGGACTCATGCAAATCACAATAGTTCCGAAGCAGGACACTAACATGCCAGAGTTTGCAACGACAACTGTAACTCGATTTAATGCTGACGCTGGGAAAATGCTAATTACACATCGTCATCCTCTTTGCTCGCGCCAAGTCATCTACTAGGGCAGACGAAATAGACAGAATGTATGTTGAGCCAACTTCGAATATAATATAATGTCAATGGAGGGAAAAGGAGCGGTCGTCTGCCCCATTCAATTCGTGTTCCACTCACAACCCAGTGTCAGATAGTTATTTGTCAACTGCCCAGTCGATTGATATATGGATTTTCTTTGCTTCCGTTTCGGGCTCTTCTTTGTGCCATCTTCCTAAAACTTCTCCTTCCTGTTTAATATTCAGCTATGGCCATTCCATGATTTGCAATGACACCATCAGTCCAAAATCAAATGAACTTACCAGCTCGAAGGGCCTCCACGGGAACCGATGGATATGGCATGGGATATGGATAGCCATCTCTCCGGAGCGCTTTGGGTTTCCTTCGGGGTCTGTATTTATAGTCTGGATGTTCTTTCATGTGCATTGCTCTAAAATAGAAATAAAAAATAAAAATTGGAAATCGTGAACTTTCTACATCTGGCCCATGCCTTACCGCAATCTCTTGGCTTCATCAATAAAGGGACGTTTTTCGTCTTCCGTCAGCAGTTTCCATTCAGCACCTAATGATAACAAATAGAATAAAATAATGTAAGCCAGGATGCCAAACTTATTACAGTATTAAAGAATTTCCAGGATAGTGGAAACTAGTCTCCGGCAAAACATTGCCGTAGGATACACTACAAATGCAAACCGATTGGCACAATGAGGACAAATAGAACGGGTAAATATAGCGTATTCCCAAATTCCTCAGAAGATAAACCTCTAGGTGCTTTTACTCTCTATTTTTATTCCAATCTGTGTCAAACATGAGGACATTGTCATTGCTTCGTATTTATTGATACATTTTAACATACATACACACATATATAACATTCACCCCAGCCTGTGATTAAACAGAAAAGGACGTCCAACCACTTCATAAAGGATCCTAGACGTCAGTTTATGCCACAACGGATGGAAATCCCCACAGCCGCCGCAAAAAGGCACTCACATTACAATCACACTTACGAACAATTATTAACATATCAATTGCCTGTCCGCTGCCATAAATTGGGGGCGGAGACTCGAGACTGCTCCGTTTGCTTGCATTCTTATGGCATCGTGTCACCGAACAGGTGAAGATGCCATTGAAAGAGGCAGCTGGGAGTTGGGTGGATGGTCAACATTGAATAATCTAAGACGTCATTTCTACACTCACATCTAGCCTGGACGAGTGGCATTGAGTTATGGTGACAATATTAATGCATTAATGCACAAAAACTGACAAAAGAAAACAAAAAACAATTTTAACGAAAATTATTGCAATACTCGAAATGGTAGATATTTTGCAAACATTTTATCTAAAAATTCTCAGTTTCAAATTCTATTTAAAATCTAATTTACAACTTTTGGAAAGAAATTGTCAGCGTTTTGGCAGCGAACTTATGAAAAAGTTAGTCATATTGGAGATTCGATATCTCGATATTCTCTTACACTAAAACATTGTGAAAAAGTGTCAAATAAAAAAAACGGCTTGCTGCATTCGCTATTAGTTAATTTCAAGATACAAGGCTCTAGCTTCAGTGCTGCATTTTTCACATTTGATCAACCTGGCCTACCTTGTAATTTGTGTATCATGAATTGTGCGTATTGTTTTACTTGTTAACCTAAAATCGACAAAAATTGTTGTTTATTTAATAAGGATGCCTTTAGTTAAAATTAACTCTGGCATGAATCAGGACATCTATTTAAAAAAAAAAAAGTTTTTTGCCATAGGAGTTATTTTTTAAAATAACTCCTGGGGAGAATATCCCCATATAAAAACAACAATAATGGAACTAAGCCTAATTAATTTGCAACAACTAAATACTACGGTACGGCACGAACAAACATGGCAACGCTGTTCAACATCAAAAATTTCGACCGGCGTTTTTGTTTAACCTGCATATAATGAACCGCCGAGTGTCTAAGAGGCTTAAACCCATTTCTCAAGTTAAAAACGGTGTTTTGTCAATTCAGGTTCTCAGTGGATGTGTATTTTGTTGATAGGCAGGTCAAAATCGTAAATGAACCACCACATTGGTCCACATTTTCGTATAGCCCCCTTGTTTCGCTTTATGGTATGACCTCATATAACAGTACCGATTTTACGGGCATGTTTCAACTTGTTTGAATATTTAATCCCGTTTCTTTTAAATACTTAGTTTTGCCTCGTGCTTCTTTGCTTGTTTTCAATAATTTTCCCCCCCATTCTCCTCATTCGCAAAAAAACTCAACGTGAGAAGTCATCATAACATGCCGGGAAAATGTTATGTTATGTTTCTCAGGTAATGTCGAACGGAACAACAATCAATAGTTTATCAAGACGAACATTTTTCTATCGGCGAAAGTAAGCGAATATGGCGCATAACCATCCTTTTAAATTATGGAGTCTGATTGATCGGATAAATGGAAATTTCATAGTACTATAATGAAAGCTTCGAGATGGCCGAGGTACATACATCGTGGCGACACACATACACACCGACAGAGACATTGTTACGCAAATTCACTGCATCAACAATGGCCTAAGCAACCCGCTTTCATTTTGACAGATACACCTGTCAATTGCACGTTGGGATAATAAGTTTCCATACAACCCCAAGAATAACGAACAATGTGAAGGGAGCACACAATAGCATCGTTCTCCACCACCACCCCCACTCCCGACGCCCTGCCACTCACCGCCACTGTGTAAAAAAACAATAATCGAAAAATCAAAATAATGGAACGAAGAAACCCAAACAATCCCTGCGAACACAAAACCCCATCGATGGCTACGAACTAAACTCAACTTTCAATTGAATTGAATTGAATTCTAATCAATTGTTCGGTGTTCCATTGCCATTCAAGTCTGTTTGTTTTCGAGCCATTCATTGTACGTCAGTTTTCATTGTGAAACTTTTTTCATAAACTCGTATCTGGTTGATGTGTTCCACTAGTGAGCCGAAATCCACTCCAAAGCCCTGGGGCATAGCAGGCACACCACCCACCAGCCCGGCGAGTCAATGTAAATGCTCGTCCCTAGTTGTTGTTACTGCCGCAGTCATTTGCAAAACTTCGAAGCCATAGGGAATGTTAGCTTCCAGCCGAACAATGCCCCCTAATACTAATTTTTTTATTTCTAAATCGCCAGGCAGTTTCTGTTCATCTCCCGTCCGAATGGCAGAGGCAAGTCCCAGTTCCATCATTAACATCAGCACAATGGAATACCTTTAAATTCAACATATCGCATATTGGAGTCATGGAAAGGAAGGTACTGGCTTGTCAGGGCAAAGAGATGGTGGGTGTTTACTACATTGCATGGCAATACCTTCTGGGACTTTACGTGATATTAAAATTCGGAGGAGGTTTGACACCTTGAGACTTGTGTCCCGTATTGGCACACAGGCCCACACTTTATTGTAACGCCTTCTGCTGGTACATCCCAATTTGAAAGTCGGCTTGAACCTTTATTGATTTAGTGATGTCCGTCTATCTGCACGTCTCTTAACCTCAAGATAGGGGTAACAATATTAAAGATAGGCAAATGTACTTCGAAACAGGTATTTGTAGTAATCCCAAAACGTGGGAAATTGTAGTGCCACATTTTTCATCAGAATTTTTCAGAATTTGGTATTTGGAATTCGTGATGGGTGATCCCTTCTATGACGGAAAATCATTTATACAGGTCCACGTTTTCGTATCGCACTCAAGCAACTGTACTTCTCGATATTCGGTGTTTTTACGATTTTAGCCACATTTTTAACGGAATTATTTCAAATTTATAATTTGGAGTTCGCAATGGGCACGTGTACAGATCAACCTCTTCGTATAGCCCGATATACCGGTACCTCCCTATATTCGATATTTCGATAATTTAAGCGACATTATTCAACGAAATTATTTTAAGGCAGGAATTTGGTGTTCATAATGGATACTAGTTTGTATGACAGATACATCGGAATAATTAAAGAGGCATTTTTTAACATTTTGCAATTTCCTTCCAAATGGTGGAAAGTAGTGAAAGATCTGCCCCGGGCGAACTTAGCCGCATATTCACTTGTTATATCTGAAAAGTATTATTTGCTCGAAGAGCAGGCTGGCCTTTAAAATGCCACTTTTGCCACATATGTTAATGCAGCTTCTACCTAAGGCTAAGACTAATCTGTCTGGAGTGCAGATTTGTAAAGCCTCCGAATCGTGGCAGACACTTTCGGTAGTATTGCTTTCCTTGTTTTGTGGACACTTGTCCAGGAGACACTTGCTGCTACATTAGCAAATTATGTTTGTGGTTGTTGTTATTGTATTCTGTACTTGGGAAAATAATTTAAAAAAGTTTCGACTTCCAATTGACGCTCGCGTGGATTTAATTAATCACAAATGTTGTACTCAACAAATGAACAGAAATTAAAGTACTCGAAACAAAGTTGGACAAAAGTTGACTGTAATTAATGACAGTTGAAATCGCAACATTAAGATCGAGTGTCGAGCAGCGAATGCCGACTGCCGGCAGCACAACTCGGTTTGGATTTTCTGAAGCACCCTTCAGATCCTTTCAGTTTCATCGGAGTTGTTCATGCCGTTGAATGGCCGATGTTATTTTTTATTTCAAATTTGGCTCCCAAAGGAAATTCGCACCGCCATTTTTTGTGCAACGCCGAGCAGTGCCTTTCAGCCTTCCATTTAGCGCTTTGTTCGATGTGACTTCCATTGTGCGGCTGCTTCTCTGCATGCATGTATGTATGTGTGTGTGTGTGTGCCGGGGCTTTTATTCGTTGAAATATTTGACTGAATAAAATAATGAGCCCTTTGCGAGTCTTTTGTTAGGCTTGGTTTTTCATTTGTTGTTATTGTTGTTGTTGTTGTTGTTTGTTTGTTAATGTAGCAAAGCCATCGTTTCAAGTGTTAAACTTTGACATTGCAATAATGCGGCAATGGCTCTTAGATGGGCATTTATGTAAAATGGCTCTGTCACAGCAGGAAGTGTAGAGGGCGAGCCGAGCAGTATTTTCGTTTGATTTTCATCAACTTAACAATATTTAAATTCTTACCTTCATTGGCGAACATTTGTCAGTCGCTCTTAATCAGCCTAGTAGTTGGTCCTAAAACGAGTTACATTCCTCCAGAGACTTTAACGAACGCATCGTGGTCATTTCAATATAGGTGGCGGAACAAAAGTGGATACATGGACAAATAAAAGTATAGGGGGAGAAATGCTCTCACTGAGTAAGATCGGATTGAGTAAGCCAACAGGTCAGCTCATTCTCGAATGCCAATAAATAAAAATTTGGTAAATTTGGTCAACTATTTCGGAGTATACTTTCAAAAGAGGTTGACATTCCTTGGCACTCTCAAACTTTTTTCCCATAATACTGAAAAAAGTTTTTAGATTACGAAAAATTGGTTTCGCTGCATATATATCTATCCCACTACAGTTTCAAAACGTCGCTTTTTGATTTTTTTTTTGGTGGAAGGTATATTTTGTTTTCAGTTTTCATCAAAATCTGTTGAACAATGAAAAATTCTTCAAATCGGGGATAGGTCTCTATGGGAACTATATTAGAAACATGTCCAATGTTGAAAATTGTTGGCACATCAATTTGTTATCCTATCCCAAACAAGAAATCTAAGTTTCAGCATAATCGAATGGAAACATACGTAAGAACATTCAATGAAATAAAATCAGGGGTAGGGTTCCATGGTAGCCATATGAAATTGTGGATATTAACATAATTTTGCAAGGACATCACGTATCCATTAAGAATACCAACTGACCAATTTCAGCCCATTTAAATTAAAAATGTACCTTAAATCTTAAAATTTCCGAATGCACCCTTATATAGGGACTATGCCTAACCGTGGACCCATCTTCACAATTTTATGGTTACATAATTTGTAACTCATTATGAAGCTCCTCTAAAAAAAACTAGATCGATTAGTTGCATAGAAACACTTTTGTCTTTCTTGATAGAGGGTAGAAAGACGTGGAAGTAAATGTAAATTTCTTGCCAGTTGAAAAAGAAAACGAACTCCAACATACAAATTGGAGAAATAGTAATAATAATGCTTATATATATATATATATATATATATATATGTATATATATATATATATATATATATATATATATATATATATATATATATATATATATATATATATATATATATATATATATATATATATATATATATACATATATATATATATATATATATATTGTTTTATTTATATAAGTACTCTGAGGTAACAAATGTGTTACTTCCAAATTTGAATATTATGTTTAAAGGGTTTTCAAAAAAATTTAGCAAATTCGCCAATGCCCTAATTGTCCGCACCCAAGCCTTATAGTCGCCTCAAGTACACACATTTTGGACTCCGGTTCGGTTTCAGGGAAAGAAAAGGTGAATTTTATTTTTGTTTCAGAACAAACAATCCTAATGTGCTTCGGAAGGATCCACTTTCGTCTGTGTTTTTGTGTTTCGAGTGTATCCATTCACTCATCCGCCGATCCACCATCTGCGCGGCAATTCCACTTGAAGCCCAATCAATGTCGTCCGTCCTCTTTTTCAATTATGATAGTAAGTAATAGTTTATTGTTGTATCTGTTATTGGCATTGTTGTTTCCACTGTTTTGTTGTTGTTGCTGTTACTGTTATTGTTATTGTTACTCTGATAAGTATTTAATGTATATTTTGCGGTCTGTGGGCTGGGGGGGTAAGTGCAGCAACAAACCAACAGCACACTCACACGCACGCACAAAAAATATCTAAACAAACAAAGAGCGTTTTTTGGCTCATTCATTTTGTTTTGTTGGAATGTCTGGCTCAAATAATGAAAACATATTGTTGTTGTATTTCGCTTTTCGAACAAGGCAAGTTTCAGGGGGAAATGGGCATTTTCCAATCACGTCATTGTTGGCTGGCTGATTCGTTCCCTCGGTCGTCGGTTGTGGATTCACCGAGTTTTTAACGACTTGCCAGGGCTGAGGCTGTTTTTGAACGGGATGCCATCCTTCTGCCTTTGTTGGCGACTGCCGAGGACAACCTAATAATAAGTACGGGGAACGATGGGTACTTGACAAACACCCTTACTTCTTGGCAGCGGCCGGAAACAAGAGAAATAACAAACTCTAAAATCCAATTGTTACTCGGGCACGCTGGATGTGGAAGCTTTTTGTGGAATTGGAAACGTTGTTGCGACGATGGTTACGATACTATGCTCTCGCCTCGGCTGAGTGAGTGGTGGGCTTGCCAGGCAAAGTGTTTCCTGGCTCCATATCGCACTCGTTATGTTGTTGCCATTACCAGTTACAAATGGAATAATAGCGTCCGCACGGCGTACGGCAACTGACAGCGACCGAGGAGGCTGGCGCAACCGTTAGCGTCTTTTGTTCGGAATTTTTGATTAGGAAATTAAATCATATTTATCTGAAGTGGTCTATCAACCGCAAAAATAGAAAATGTATCCAGCTTGAATGCCACACACGCAGGCACAGGGAACAATATACAAACACACACATTCATACACACACACACACACACACAGAAATCATTAAGGATACTTTTAATTTGTGTCAACCATTTTCGGTTGCCGTTTTGAAAGTCTTCCCCCATCGAAACGCAATGGTACCACCGCCTTGAAAGGCGCGGGTGCCGGTGCGTCCCCGTGGTTTGGTGTGCTGTGTGCTCGTACTCAGTCGCTTTGAGGTTGTCATTGTCTGCAATTCGCTCGCTAGCTCGCCAGAGACGAATGTAAAACCTTTTAAGTTCGCCATTGTTTTCTATTTTTAATTAATTTGCTTGCTTGTCGTTGACTTTTTTCTGCGAAGTCACTCTTTTCCAGTACAACTCTTTTTGTTTTGTGTCGTTCCGATCCATTGTTGTCGTTGCCATTATCGTCCTTGCAAGAAGCCAGAATACGAAGCACAGGACATGCAACAACAGCCCCCACACAAAAGCTGCATGTTTGTTGTTAAGTTCCTTTTTTCATTCTTTCTTTCCCCCCCCCCCCCCATTTATGTCGTAGAGCTGCTGTCCTGTTGGCAACGCGCAAGCAATCAGTGCGGAAATACGAAGAAGCAGTACGAAGTCAGACCATCTAAACTTGCCAGGGTCCGAACAATGAATATACAAACACACACACACTCTTTCAGCCACACATACATACATAGATCTCTTCGTGTTTTGTGTTTGTGCTCAACTGCACATCAATTCATTCGTGATTAATTATAATTGTTGTTATTGTTATCGATGCTGTCTCCGTCATTGTCGCACAAAGGCGACCCAGCACAATGTATTACGTACTTATGTGCACTGCACTACCATACACAGCGTCACGCATGTGGCTCTGTGTAATATCGCACACGTGAATATGCTACATTGGAATACAACGACTACTGTCTCGCGAAACATCGACTGTTTTCGAAAGCCTGAACTGGACATTTGCGATACACATTACTCCCGTCTCGGGTCTTTTCGAGGTCTAAGATGTGCTACAGTCGACTGCCCTTTCTCGCACATTTGTTCGATACGTGTTACAGTTTCCGATGCACAAAAGCCCCTGCTACGCATTCGTGTGTGTGGAAACCCTGCTTTCGAAAACTGAACTGTCGACCCTTTTTCGTCACTGGTTTCTTCTTTTTATGCAACTCAACCAAGATTTTTTCGAATTTTACTGCCGAGTTTTCTAAAATTTTGCATTTCGTGTTTTCAGTCGATTGCTGCAAAGCAATTTCTTTTATGATCCCCCGCTTCAGATGGTTTGTCCTAACATTGAAGTTTGCTAGTGGAATATATTCATTTATCAGAGTTTCGTCGGATTGAAAAGAGTGATACAATTACCTGTACAACTATAAAACCACCAAGACATTACACTTTGCGACATGACACTACACAATATAATCCATGCAGAGATTAATAACTATTCTTAAGAAAGAACTGTACTAATAGGTTCAAAATTAGGTATGAAATCAAGGTATGATAGTGAAACCGATAGATTTTATATTTTTTATTTGCCCGGCTTAACATGACAAACTAATTTATTCTTATTTTCAATCTTTTCAATCAAATGAAAATTGTTAAGGAAATATCCGAATTAAGTTGTAATCAAAATGCGTATTACTACTTGTGTATGTGTGTATGGACCAAAATGACACTTTGGGCAATATCGCTCCACTCCTTCTGGTACCTACCCCACAAAAAATCGAAATTTTCAAAAAATATATATTTTTTTTGCACTGAAAGAGAACCACTAATCCGATTTTGCTCCAACTAATATATTTGTGTCAGTTCTCGGTCAGGTGCAAAAATGGATAATATCGGTACGCCTCCCCACAAAGGCTAAAAATTTTGAATAATTACAACTCTTATAAAATGTAATGTGTAAGAGTCCAATTGCCTTCAAATTACACACATCCCAATATTTTTATCAACCCAAGATCTCTTTGCCAAGATTTCTTTTGCTAACTGCCCCCTCTCTTTCAAATATATCCAAATAATAATTTTAAATAAGCATCCAACTCTCTTCAAATTTCACACATACAAACATTTTTGCTAATACAATGTCTGTTGTGAAGATGATATATGTCTGCGAACCCCTTCTGACACCTCACTCACAAAGGGTCACAATTTTCAATACTTTTATCTGTGAAACAAGACGGCGATTTTTTACAACTTGCTATATCTAAATACTTCTCTCAACCAGAAACCTGAGGCGAATATGGAATTTATAATTTCCCATAAATTGGATATAAATGTTCGATTTTCTTGTAACTTTGCCCTTACCAATATTTTTATATGCATTAGATGATGCATGAAAATGGAATACTTCGATCGACTATACCTGATACCTCACGCACACATTAACATTTTCTGGAAACTATCACATGTGTCATGTAAAGTGAGGGAAGGTACAAATATATTCCAAACCTGGCACGTCGCACTATTAATATCATATTTATTTAGGTCCGATACGAAATGGACAATATTTACCATTCCTTTAGAACCCACTTCTAGAGAGTCAACAATTTGGATAATCATAACAGAAGCCGAAATATATTTAAATAATCGAACAATGGCTGAGGGTATACGGCTGTCGGCACAACCGATTGATACTTTTTAACTTGTTTTGAATAGAAATATAGACTTTTCATTCATTATACGTGTTTTTTGTTTATATATTCTAAACCAATGCAACAAGGTGTTTTGTTTATTTCATAATAATGACATTACAATCCATGCAGGCAGACCTCTTTATTTGCCAAAGTTTCCAAAATCTTCATTGTACCATGGTTACAGCCCATCATATCGGTATCGCCCGAATTTCCGTATTTTGCATTTCTACGGCCGAAATACAAGTAATTTCGCTTTTGCGTTTTTCGAGGGTAGGGAACCTCCTGTCAACAGGCACTTTTCCGCATAGCTCCAAAATAACATCACTCCATAATTTTAAAGCCTTTGACTACGATTTCTGACCGATTTCCTTGGTCCGATTTCAAGTTTTTGAATGAAACATGCTCGATGCTTCTATTTTCAAAGTTTTCTTTTACCTCATGGTAGGTGGAGTCAAAAGTTCGTGCCGCCTTCTTTAGTTCTTAAATCATAACTGTCCTTAAAAGAAGTTATTTTTGAAAAGGCTAATTTCCTAAGGGGAAAATTGTTTATAACTGCTCTCCCCAGAACTGCAGGAATATACGATGTTTACTACGATAACCGATCTTCCCTTTAAGATATCGATATACCTTGCACGATATGCATAGAGCAAATAATTGTTACAATTAGTTGAGTATTGAATATTATTGAATATAAATGTCCTTGCTTCAGTTTTTATAGCGAAGTTTGTTGTTGAGGTAGAACACAACCACTATGCATTTACGTTCATTGTTATTAAAGAAAACATGCATTTTGTCGCGTCTTTGCAAATTTCTCTCTCTCTCTCTCTTTTGCTCTCTCTCTCTCTGACATATAAAAGCATGCTGGTCAGAAATAATGCATTTTTGATTTGTTGAATTGGCCGCGATGCTGGAGTTGATCAACTATTTGAGGATAAATGTGATTTAAACTTCTAAATTCTACAATTTAATGGAAATGTTATTGAAGGGCAAACCTTCATGTTCTGCTCCAACGATTGCGCGTTTCAAGATATGAAATAATTCAATTTTGGTGCTTTTTAAGCAAATTAATTTATTTTAAGTGAGAAATTAATATTCCCAAAATAACCAGCTCCATTTACATCTTCAGCACGAAATATGTGGAGATGTGTATGTGTGACTTCTATCTTTGTTATAACAGTGCCGCATTTTGAATTCAGCTACGAAGTGTTTATGTGCGCTTGCTTTGTAGACATTAGGGTGTGCTGCTAAAATTGATGTAGCACTGAATATCTAGCTAAAACAATTCCATATACTTTCCAACATGCGCAGAAGAATATTACTCATATTTCGATATTTTGGAAAGAATAATGTTTGCATTTTGTGTTGATATTGTGACCAATCCGTGGCGTTGCATTCATTTTTCGCGATCTTCTCTAAATCTTCTCTAAATTCAAATACTGTGAGAATGAAATAAACAAAAGAAGCATTTGTTGTTAGTAAATCTCAAGTTTCCAGACTCTAGTATTTTGTAAATTTAATGAACACAATTTGGAGACTAGTCAAATTGTGTGCTTCGGTCACAAAGGGTACAACGTTGTGCACAATCTATTTTCGCAGCTTAATTTTGCGAGCGTCCTATTTTCAGTTAAGGCGACATTGCAAATAATTGCGTGCGCAACAATTGTCTCAACAGTTTATTATTCATCCATTTAATTATTTTATTATTCTAGTCCCCATTTTTGCAATGCGCAATGCAATGGCGTTGCCTCTACGCAAATATTTGATTTAAACTTCTACAACTGATGGGTAAAAATTGAAAAAAAAAAAAAAAAAAAAAAAAAATCAAAACATTTTGATCTTTCGTTCAACCGAGAGACAACTTCGTACGAGTGTGGCTTGCATAAGGCATGATTCTTTGACTTACGGAAATGTGAAATGACAACAAATATTTTCTTCATGATGCTTTTCATTTCACATTTCCATCGATGAAGACCTCGTTCTAAGCAGGGTGTAAAATTCTACGAGATTTTACTCTCCACTGTCGAAAAGGTATAGTGCGCAGATTTTCGAAATCAGTGTTCTTTGTGATCAAAGGAATATGATATGAACACAAAACTCCTTCAAAGTAGATATAAACATATATTTTTAATGGATTTTTCGCTTTTATTTGTCGGATAGTGTCGAACAAGCTACGGGACAAGCCAGTGTATGCATGCATACATTTGCCTAATTTAAGCAAGTTTTCGGGCTGGTGGTTCTGATGTGAGTGTTTTGTTTAAGAAAGTTGAAAAGATGCAGGAATCGTTATCCTTTGTTATGTTAAAATAAAAAGTTACATCGGACCGGCACGGAGGGGAGGAGAGGTGGGTGGGACGTGTGTGCTGTTCGTACTGGGGTGGGTGTGTAGGAAGTATCGACGCCGAAAGCAAATAATAAAATAGTTAATACAGCACCAAGGACACGTGTCTCATGACGCACCAACAATGGGACAGGGACTGGATTCAGAGAACTATTGTTGTGCGGATACAAGAGAAATTGAATAGAAATTGAATTAAAATTTTTAAGAGTCGTGATTGACAAAATTGCGGTGGGACAAAAAGATACGTTGGAACGCACGCGGCGTCTATTTTCTCATTTCGATAAATCTGGGATTAGGTTTGGCAAACTACTTAGGTATGCAACTGGTTGAGAGAGCTGGTCCTGTTCGGCTGATACGCGTACTGCAATTCACGATGAGCTGACACAGATTGCGTAAGACGAGGCGTGAATAGCATACTCGACCATGGACGATATCGACAACCAGTAATCAACCCTTCAGTCGTCAGTCGCCCTTTCATATGTGCGCGAATAGCTAGTGGATTAGCCGAGGCACTGTCTATTGAAGGGGCTTCGTTGTTTGACAGCCCCTGTCATCTTTGACACACAGACGTTAAACAGTGACAGCATGCGATCTTGTCATCTAATCATCTAACGGGAATGTAAATGGAAATCAATTGTTCTGTGGCCTCCTGCAGTGACCCGAATGGCGTTCGTATTGCCGTTAATCGCCCGTTGCCAGCCACCAAACGGTGGGTGGGTGGCTTCCCATTTTAATTTCGAAATGACAAACACACAACCACCGATTATGGCTTTCGGTTTGAGGCAGTCGCAACAAATGACAATCTACGCAAAGACCACAGCTACATACGGATTAATATTGCCTAACTATTCGAGCGGGTACTTACCTAAGCGTTTGGATATTTCGGAATTGTGCATTTTTGGATTGTCCTGGGCAATTTTGCGGCGTTGTAGGCGAGACCAGACCATGAACGCGTTCATTGGACGTTTGATATGTTCCTCGTTTTGTCGTTTCGTTGTGTTCTGTATCATCAGACTGAAGAAAACATCGCTAGAAACATGAGAGGGGTGAATGAGGCAGAAATAACTACTTGGGAAGGCTGAAATTCGCAACGGATGCACTTACCTGGCACTGCCGCCAGTATTCATCAGGGAACCCATGTTCTGGTGTAGATTTGTCATTTGTGATGTCTGCGAAGTGTGGTGCAGGTGGGCTGCGGCAGCGGCAGCCATAGCGGAGGTATTTGACGACGAAATCGCTGACGATGTCGCCGAGGATGGACCGGACGGGGTTTCCCCTGCAATGTGGTTGTGGACGAGATTATTGGGCAGGTGTGCCGTCAAATGGTCGCCCGGCCTGAGCGGTAGTGCTCTCCCTGAGCCAGCCAGGGAATGGGAATGCACCGAGGCGGAACTGTTGTGGTGCAAAGATCCTCCGCCTTGCAGGTGGGTCGTGTGGTGAGCGTGATGCAGTATATAATTATGGGCGGGGGATATTTGCTGATTGCTTTGCGATACCGCAGGAATGTTCGCCACTGTGTTGGTGCCAGAGGACAACGTTGTGGACGGCGAGGTTGTGTGCTGGCTCTGCAAACCGCACAGGGAGTTTAGCGAGAGGTGACCGTTGCTGCCCTGCTGAATGGTCGCTTGGTTATTGTGATGATGGTGGTGATGCACTGCGGCCGCCAGTTGTTCGATGTGACTTCCGGCTGCTGCACCGACAGTCGAGCTATTGCCAAAATGGTTCGAGAGTGTCTGACCCGACGATATGGAAAGTGGATGCGCTATGGATATCCCAGATAGTGAAATCGATGGAATATGTTCCATCATTCTGTGCGCAGAAGCACCTTGTCAGTCTTCTCTAATAGACACCTTGCTGCGCAGTCCAAAGTTCGGATTCTCTGTGGCCCAACACTGCAAACAAAAGAGTAAGAAAAACAAAAACAATGGGTCAAATCATGTCCACAACTTGGCATTCAACGGCGTGTCAGTAAACAGAGTTGTCGATCTTTTAATTGCCTTCAATTTGTCATTCTTCCAATCCCCCCCCCCCCCCCCCCCCTCTCTCTAACAAAGCCTAGCCCCCGGCATAGGAAGAAGTGTGCGTTAAACAGAAAACAAATACGACCAATCCGCCACTGATTTATGACCCAGGCTTATTAACATAACAAAGCGACACCTCTGCTTCACACCAGCAAAGGCCTGGAACGTTTGTCTTTTGTTAAGCGAGGCACAACAAGCGCAAAATGATCGCCAACTAGCACTGATTTATAAAACCCCATTCCTAAATCAGTATGAGGTTTGACAAAACTTTCAAAATATGTTGATAACACGCTGTAATCTAATCTCAAATCCTTTTAAACCACCACTTTGTCATCGAGCCCCCACAATAGGCCCTCTCATCCATACTAATTATTATTAATTGTCATTTCACGACCCAACACCATTCGTTCGAAGCCAAAACAAACAGCGACACATCGACATCGGTGTGTCAGTTTGCTGTGTCTAGAGTATGGCGACAACCTCAGCCATCTGTCCCAGTAACCTGTTCATGCCTATCTGATCATGCTCACCAAAACGTAAGAGCTGTCAAGACATATTTTTAAGCCGACGTAAACTTAATTTTCTGACGGAACCACTTACGCTCAGACACACAGAAACAATCACAAAAATTTGAATCGTTCCCTACCGGAAAGCAGAGTCCGATTCGAAGGATCAGAAAGGAGCCTTGATTTGATAGTTGTGACCAAGAAAACCTCGACATTTAACGGTACCATTAGGTCGTATTATTCGTTGATCTTAATGAGGTTACTTTCCTTGTGTGTGTGTTCAAAATATGGCAAAGTTACTGTAGGGAGCATAAAACCTCAAGCTGGAGTTATTTTAACCCAAGACAGAAAACTGTAAAGATTGGACAAAATGCACATTGCCTTCTAATGTCTCGATCAAGCAATAGATGGTCGGCGACATGCCAAAAATGCATTAACAAATATGTTATTCTGACCTATCTCATTATATGCCTTTGTATTCAACCACCAAAAATATTCTTTCAAAAACTTTTATTATTTGGTAGGTTTACCTTTATTATTTGGACGTACGTATGCTATGTCGGAAAAGCATGCCATATACGTCAGAATTTCTGACAGACCATCTATGTTTAATGCTATGTTCTCATTGCACTTTTAATCATGTTGTTCGCTCTCAGAATTAGGTACACGAATTAACCCGTTTATACGGCATGATTCGTAATTCATAGTAAAATGATTCCTTTTTTCAAAAATTTTGTCCGTTTATTTTAATGGCAATTTATTCGAAAATATATGGAATTCTCACACATATGAATAGAAAAGATTGTTGTTTCTATTCTATTCTCATTCGTGTTTTCAACTTTTTGTGTAAATGTTGACCAAGGCCTATGTAAGGTCGGTCAGGAAGCGAATTGGTAAAAAATACAGCTCTGTCTGTTAATTTTAATGTCAATTTTTTAAACCTACCAAATAATAAGAGTTTTTGAAAGAATATTTTTGGTGGTTGAATACAAAGGCATATAATGAGATAGGTCAGAATAACATATTTGTTAATGCATTTTTGGCATGTCGCCGACCATCTATTGCTTGATCGAGACATTAGAAGGCAATGTGCATTTTGTCCAATCTTTACAGTTTTCTGTCTTGGGTTAAAATAACTCCAGCTAGAGGTTTTATGCTCCCTACAGTAACTTTGCCATATTTTGAAGACACACACAAGGAAAGTAACCTCATTAAGATCAACGAATAATACGACCTTAACGTTTACCAACCAACTTGGAAAGTATTATGTGGGATATTATAGTATTTTAGAAGTTTATGACATTTTATACCTTTTCTTTCTTTTATACCTTTTATACTGGTATATGACGTTTACAACTTTCGACAGTCGAAAACCTAAAAAACTGTCAAACAGACCATATCTGACTTTAAAGAACTTTAACTATCTTGCCAAATATTAATAATTAGGCTATTGTCCATGCTTTCTATAAATTGAACAACACCCAATTTTGGAGGTAGTCATTGCCTTCTTCTGTATGCTCTGAACACTTCGACGTTGTTATGTGGTGATATCTGGAAGAGAATATCGTCGCGAAAATATTCTGGAGGGTGTATGAATGCCTTGGGCACGCAAACATTTTGGTCGCAGATCTTGGACATTCCAGCAGGACTCTGTACCATCGCACTCAGCACGCGGCACCCAAAAATGGTTACAAAATGAGGTTCCTCGCTTCATTTCCAGCGCACAATGGCCACCAAAATCTCCGGATACCATTCCGTTGGACTATTGTGTCTGGAGTAATTTGCAACGCAAGGTTGGCACCAAAAATACCAAAGTGTCGATCACCTCAAGCCAGCGCTTCGCCGGGAATGGGCCAAAATACCGCAGAGCAACATTCGGGCAGCGTGTGACGGTTTCATTGGCCGTTTGAAGGCCATAATTCGTGCCAACGGTGACCAATTCGAACAAATTTAAACTTATTCTAAAATTTGAATCCGACACTTTATGCTTACATTCAATCAAATTAAAAAAAAAAAACAAATTATGGCGTTTGACTTTGTTGCAGTTTTTTATCACTCTGTATGAATAATTTATAGGTATAACATAACCTCCGCCACAAAGGGTCAACATTTTGAATAATTTTATCTCTCATAAAATGCATAAAAATCATACCTCCCACACAGAAGTCGGCATTCTGATACATGGTATTTTCCTCTTGGTTTTGTTTTTCTTTGTTGGCAATTAACAAATTTGTGCGCAATTAACAATTTCGCCTGGATAAAAATAAAAAATGTCATTAAAATTAACAGACAGAGCTGTATTTTTTACCAATTCGCTTCCTGACCGACCGTACATAGGCCTTGGTCAATATTTACACAAAAAGTTGAAAACATGAATGAGAATAGAATAGAAACAACAATCTCTTCTATTCACATTTGTGAGAATTTCATATACTTTCGAATAAATTGCCATTAAAATAAACGGACAAATCATGCCGTATAAACGGGTTAATTCAGAGCATACAGAAGTCGTTGCTTTAAATTCTACCTGGCAAACGTTACTCCATTCTGCCTTCGACATTTCATCCTTTGGAAATGAAAAAAATGTACGCCTTCCTGGAACTTTTCAAATTCACAAAATTTCTTGTTTATTTATAATTCATATAGATTTGTCTTCAAGTTCCTTTAATAATTTTAATTATTTCGAAATTTTTTTGACAAGAACGTCACAATTTTGTTTTTTTAATTCAAAATATATTTTGACATAAAACTTAGTAGTCAGATGGTCCTACTGGCCGACCTTAAATAGGCCTTGATGTTGAAATTTTGAACATATTTTTGGATTTTTCTATTTTTAAATTCGGCTGGAGAGACACTTGTCAAACATTTTTTCTGCCGATACACACCTTTTTAAAATATTGCCTCTTTTGTGTAAAGATAGGACAAGACAGAGTCAAAATATGGTAACCCTGTGAAAATACCTCTGTTGTTACGATATCATAACGACATAGTTACCAATGCTAACTGATTTAAACCGCTAAGGCAATATGCAAATTTTCGGGAAGGCCTATGGAATAGAATTTTTAAAACCAAAATTTTGGATTTTTCAAATTTTTATTTGTTATCCGTGTCTCTATTTGTAGTTTTTATATTAACATGTCTCTGCCATGAGCTGTTACTCTATGTATTGTAGTCGAAAACTATTTGCTCCAAATGCATTTTGTCTAGTCTTTAACATTTTAGGTCTTTGCTTTTGTTTCCAGTTTTCTGTGCAAATTTCAACTCGTGAACAAAACGCGCACCTCGGATGAGGGATAAAACCAAATTTACTTTCGTTTGAATGTACATACGCCATTCAACATTGTAGTTTTCATAGTGTTTACCACTACTCTTTCTACAAAATATTGGTCCTTCTGCTGTATGTCGATAAGACACCGTTACGCATGTGCTTTTCAATGTTTATACCCTCCACCTTGGGAAGTATATATATTCATAATCAGCATAAAATTCTAAGTAGATTTAACGATGTCCGTCTGTCTGTCTGTTGAAATCACGATACAGCCCACATTATTTGACGTAGAGCGCTAAAATTTATCAGAGTTATTTGCATTGTGTCTAGGATGGTTGGTATTGAAAATGAGATATATCGGTCCACGTTCTAGTATAGTCCCCATATAACGGTACCTCCCGATATTCGGTATTTTGATGACTCATGCCACATTTTTTCACGGATTTGTCTGCAAATTGGTATTTGTGGGTCATAACGGGTCCCTGAGCGTGTGGCAAAACATTGCATGTATAGGTCCACGTTGTGGTATAGCCCCCATATGATGGTAACTCCCGATATTCGGTATTTTAGTTTTTTTGTCACATTTTTTCACGGATTTGTCTAAAATTGGTATTTGTGGGTAATAATGGTTTCCAGCTCCGGTGGCGAAACATTGCATGTATGGGTCCATGATTTGGTATAGCCCCCATATAACAGTACCTCCCGATATTCGGTATTTTGATGGTTTTTGCAACCTTTTTTTCACGGATTTGTCTGAAAATTGGTATTTGTTGGTCATAATGGGTTCCAGCTTCGATGGCGAAACATTGCATGCATGGGTCCATGATTTGATATAGCCCCCATATAACGGTACATCCCGATATTCGGTATTTTGATGGTTTTTGCCACATTTTTTCACTGATTTGTCTAAAAATTGGTATTTGTGGGTCATAATGGGTCCTAGTTCGTGTGGCGAAACATTGTAATTATAGGTCCACGTTTTGGTGTAGTCCCCATTTAACGGTACCTCCCGATATTCGGCATTTGAATGGTTTTTGCTACATTTCTTCTAATGTTTCTTTTACCCTAAGGTGGAGGGTATTGAAAGTTTGGCCCGGCCGAACTTAATGTTTTTTTTACTTGTTTGATTTAACTAAATAAATTGAGGAAACTTGTTTGGAATAGAGCTTTCTTTCACATTCACCTTTGTATCCATGGCTCAATAAAAAAAAGTTGCTCAACTTGAAAGAAACTAGAAAAATGCAACTCTGTACTGGAGTCCTACAGTGTCAAATTGACTTTTAAATACGCAACAGTTGGTTCTGTTTATTTTTCATTTTTTAACAAAATTCTTATATTGGGAAAAAACCCCGCGAAACAAGCATGGGAAATTGGGGTTATTCCACAAGATTGAATCTTAAATAGTATGACAATGCCGTTATATCCCAAACTTGTGCAATTAACGTCGAAAATAGGCATTTATTTCTCAACCGAATTTGAAATAATTTCAAATTATTGTATTTTTTATTCAAAACAATACACACATATACACAAAATGTGTATATGTATATGTTTTGACAGCATAAGGGCACCAAAAGAAAGAAATATTTAGGGGGCAGCTTTGTTCTACCTTCTGCAATTGTGCCATGCTTCTATCGACATGCAGAAGCGGACCCACATTTCATAATATATCCTGACTTAGATTAGGCGAGTTCACTTGCGACGATTTTTGTCGCTCTCTCTCTCTTAAACTTGTCGGTTGCACCTATGCAAGGCAATTCGGAACATTTCTTCTTTTTTAACAATGACTTTTCTGGCATTGCTGCTTTACTTTAGATAAAGAAAAACAAAACACTATCGATGTACTTGTGTTTTACAACAATTATCCATTTACTCCTTCGATTGTTTATTAATAATCCATTAGCAGCTGACATTTCAATACAAAAAAGAACGCAATAGAATTTGAGAGAAAATTGACAGTACCCACAATTTTTTTCAAATATTTTCTATTACACGCAGAGACTTGTTTCGTGTAAATAGGGACTATATTCAAATATTTTTAAATGACATCCACCTTAGGTATGTCGAACGAAAATCCATGCCAAAGACAACACCAATTCGAAGTGTGTATTTACCTCTAAACCAATCAAGTTACGAGAAGCCATAGAACGATATTGACTGAAATCCGGCAAGAAAAACTCACTTAGTTTATAATTAAAAAATGTTTTATTTAGTGGCATAACTAATTAAAACTGATTGAAAAATAACTCCATTGTCAACATAACCTTTACTAAATCGATTGTGAGTTACTGAGCATTATTAGAGAGTTGTTATAATATCCTTGTCACACGTGGCAATGAGAGGCAGTAGAAAAGGAAGGGCAGTAGCCAAATTATTCCACATCAAAAAATGCAGGGTTGCTTTTGGATCACATTCCCAAAACTAAAAACAACGAGGTCACCTAGGATGCTTCTGTTATGAAATCTGTTCAAAATCGACCCTTGCTGATAGAAACTAGATTTTTGGATCTATCGCAAAACCCAAGATACAAATGGTGTATATGCTCTTACAACGTCAGGGGTCTCTTGGATGAAACACCAAAAGAGACGAGGAGATGCGAAAGGAGCGCACCACCACCATCCCCTCTCCTTTAATTGACATATATCGACACTCCATTTGGCTGGATAACGCATAACTAACGGATGACGCGATGGCGACTGGACACACTCGTAACGGCAGTTCGAATTACGTATTGTTTGCACATGTCGCCGGCATATGTTTGCTTTGCCCCACTCCACTTGGCTGTGCTTGGTATTCATGGGTCTGCTCAAACGATGACCCATGTTAATGCTGCCAATGCGGCGGAAAGGGGTGGCACTTTGCCGCAGTCACTCCACAAGTCCTTGATCGAATGTTTGGCTGACTGGTCCATTGTGTTCTATTTGGAATTGCTTTTGTTGGCCCTTTTCAATCCCTTCGATGCCTTTGTTGTTGGCTTTGTTAAGTTGTTAAATACACTTGAGATGGATTAAATGAAGTAAGTGTTTAAGACACAGTTTACAGTTTGAATAGTTGCCGATAATAGCCCTGGGCCAGCTGGCTGACTGCTGGACAAACAAGCTAGCAAGTTGGCATTTGGAAATGTTGTTTCTGGCATTGAAGTGACAATGCCAAAGATGCCAACAATTGGATTCTAATGATGCCCATTGTGGCCTGAAGAGGAAGAAAAACGTTATGAATACTGTCATAGCCGTTGATGGAGCGCTAACCTGATAAGGGGCACCAGATCTATTGATTTTCATGAGTGTGTGTCGCAAAGGAATAGCTCGTCAGTCAGCTCTGCCCCATTATTTCGGTCAAATCGGCATTGATGAAGTGCGAACCCAAATGTGTGAGGGGACAGGGGACAGGAGACAATTATGAATGACCACTCCAGTGATAAACATATTCCGAACGACGATACCTGGTGGTTTTAATCCTTATTAAGTGCCACATGTTCACCATGCATACACACAGACACACTCGCGCACCTACCTAATAAGGAGCTACATTGTAGGGCTGCGACTTGCCTCGTTCCCATGTAGAACTGTCACATCCGCAAGCGCAAGGGAACGAACGGCAAGCCATGGGCCTACAGTAGTGCATCCTGCTGTTATCAAATGGGTTTACAAATTGTTCTTACACCCTTGTCCGTTGCATTCACACACTTTGCAATTCAAACTTTTATAGCCTGTCGTGGGGAATTATGTCCACGTTGGGTCATCCTGAACTCGTTCCTGCACTGAGCGAAATGCCGAAGAGGCAACTGCAACGATATACACACACGTACAAATGGTTTTCCGGGAGACATCAGTGGTTGGTTCCATGCTGTCTGCCAATGTATGCCGCTGTCGCAGCTGCCGCCGCCGTAGTCGCTGTTCCTAGCCATTCGCATGGACACTGACACTCAGCCATGCCTGGCATCGCATATCACAACTTCACGACACCGAAGCTCCGTCGATCGGACGGTAGGATGGACGCAGTTGAAACTCCGCGTTAATAGATATCATCGTGAATATTTATAACTTCACAGCTAAATTACACATTCATCTGCACTCGGTCAGAGCGGCTCACTAAGAGCTTCGGAGGCTAATCCTTAAGCAGGTCTGACAACGAGCAGAGGGACGCGCGTATTTGAGGCCACAGTAGGAGCAAATTGCCTCAAGTCACTTGACACATGAACAAATATTTTCTGTATAAATGTGTTTGGTTTAAATAAAAAGATCCGGACACAAAGGCAACAAAAGCTGCTGGTCTCTAGCTCAGTTTGGGGCTGACAAACAAGAATTATGATCGGCTTAGCCACATGCTGAGCCGCTTATTCGTGTTGCATTCAGCAAACATCCCAAAGGCATTCAGGCCCAGACAGACAATCACAGTCCGACATACAAACACTGGCAGACAACTAGCCCCTGATATGGAGTGAGCTGCACAGGCGACTCCACGAAGTTGGTTCTGCTGTGGCATCGCTTCCATGTCGTTCAATGTCCCAGTCGATGGCTGTTACCATTGCTGCCGAATGTGCCGGGCAGCAGAGTGTCAATTTCCCATCACCCGTTGAATCATTTTGTTCGCTTAATCGCTGGCCGTGTCTTGCTTAAATTAAATCGCCATGTGATTTCATTTTCGCGCTCCTTTGTACGGAATGCCTCCTAATGTTTTTCAGGGCATAATTCGCGAGCTTCCACACTCGTTAGCAGGGACGTTGGCTACACTTTTACCCAACTGCATATTTACGATGGCAGCAATCGATCGCACCGAAACGAAAAATAGGACGAGTAACTGCCACTTTAACGAAGTTAGATGCCTCTACAATGGCATAAATAAAAGATGGCCATCATTTGATTGCAGAACCATAAATAGACTAGAAGAATCTTCTCAGAAATGGAAAAATGAAATGTAAAACAGAGAATGGTATGTAGGGACATCAGGAGTGAATAGCTGCCATCCTTCCGTTTTGGTCTTATCCATTCTCAGGACAAATTTTTAGGACATTTTCTAAGCACCCCGACCACTTTGTTTCCCCGAATCTCTATGACAACGGCAGCAAAAGTCCTTTGAAACGGGGTGGATTGGAGACCATTTTTACATGATAATTTAAGTTTATTGCTTCACTCGTCAGTTTAATCTACCCACAGCTGCAAAAAAGGACCTCCTCCAAAAATGTTTTCAGGACTCTTACATATATATTGGTAATTTAAAAAGTAAACTAGTCTGAGTAGCTAAAACAGCTTTGTGACCATATTTTAGTTATTTTATTTAAAAAAATCGATGAACATAGCAACTCCTTTCGTCGAATATGCCTTTAGAAGAAAAACAATAATTAAACACATAAAAAATTAACGACCTGAAAGCGCTTCAACGGACACCAAGGGAAACGCTTCGCTATACATTTCTAATTTTGTGAAGAGAGAGATAAAATCAGCCAAAATCTGAGCACCTCTCTGAAGCTCAGTTAAGGTCGACTATCCTACCTGCCTAGCATCAAAATGCAACGTTGATAACAGTTTTCGAGAGCGACTGGTGATTTTGTTCTTCAAATTTGCCGTGTTTTAAGCATTGAATCCATTTTATATTTAACAAATCAGCGGAGACAAAACTGATGGTTTCTTTCGAATTAATTACGTTTAGAGTCGCTTTATTAGGAAGCGGAACCCGCGGACCCACTTACTCATTGGAGAGCATGACAAATGTCATCGCTATCAACTGTATATTTAAGCTTCCTTATGACATATAATATTAATTCACTGGATTTACAAAATTCACTAGGTGTAAAAAATTCGGAGAACTGTAAGCGAACTATTACTTCCCCTAATTTAAATACATATAAAATAAAATATTGGATAACGTTTCCATACATTGTCTGTCTATAATACTAACGAATTCTATCGATTTTTATGACTCCGTCTGTGATGTTTGACATTGTTCTTCATTCATTGTTTCAAAGCCGTTTCAACACTTATCCCTTAATTAATTAGTTTTTATCCAGATATGTTGAGTCCTTTGCCAGATAAATCTTGTAAAATGTATGTATCGGAGAGGACATGCATTTAAACCATGGTAGGCAATGAGAAAAATAACAAGTAAGCAAAAGCTATAGTAGTGCGGGGCCGACTATATGATACCCTACAACACTACAATATGTTAAAAGCCCCCTTATGCCTACGGTTAAATTTAATCTAATGGTCAACCAAAATACTAGACTTCTTCGATGTCCTTAACATTATTCTCAGACATGTCGATTCGCTTCAATTGTGTAATCAGGAATTTTTTTCTGTTTTTGGTTCATTTGAACACCTAACTATTTTGCGATCATCTCCAAAAGCAAGAGGCCACTCTGTATCTCCAAATTTAGACTCATCTACATGATTTGCTTGTCTACGATATTTGTATGGTATTTTTTCACACAAAAGTAGTGGTCCATTCTACCCGCTATTCTAAACTCTAACTTCATGCGAGATTTCGTGTCCTTTGGATTCTATTTGTGACCTTTATAACGGCTGCAAAATCAGGAACATTTTTAGTTGTTGGTCCATTTCAACCCCTAAATACATTGCGGACATCTTTGAAAACAATAGGCCTAACCCTTCTGAGCCTAACCCTACTTTTTTCGTGAGGATAATTGCAATCTATATCTATCTATATATAATAACCCCAACTTGTGTTGTAAAATGAAAAAATATTATAAAATGTATTCTTCAATATTATAAGTCAAAATGAAAAAATCGCATGCGATAAAGAATATGAAAAAATAAAAAAAATGTCACAAGATACTACAAAATCCATATTAACATCATTATTGACATCTTTTTATGCGATTTTTTTAGATTTTATTCTTTTACACCAAGAGGACATTCTGAATTGACTAAATTTGTCAAAATCGGTGAAGCCATTCTTGAGGCATAAGCATTTTAGCTAACATTCCCTTCCTTTGTATATATGTATTGTATATATTCCGCTATATATATATATCCGATATATTTACTATCGGTATCTACGTAACGGTCAGAATTGACCTGTTCGTCTTTTTATGATTTTGCCGGGATTAAAAATATTCGCGGTTTAATGGAAATTCTACTTTTATTTAACATAAATGTTATGGCCTATTTCACCCACTAAATATTACCCGATGACCACCAAAATTGGAAGGCTTCTGCCCAGCCCTAAGCTCTAGAACCATATCAACTTCCGCTTCGATTGGTCTATAAATGCGACCTGTAGAGCAGCTGCAAAATCAGGAAATTTTTCAGTTTTTGGTCCATTTCAACCCCTAGATATTATGCGATCATCTCCAAAACAAATAGAGTTCTATTCTGTCACTATCCCCACCTCCATTCTTAATTTCGTGAAGATCGGGCCATAATTGCGACCTGTAGAGTGATTACAAATTAACATGGACAGACGGACAGACGGACGGACGTACATACATAGCTAGATCGACTCAGCTCGGCGAGCTAGGAAGATCCATATATACTTTCCTATGTAGGAAACCAATATTTCGAGGTGTTACATAATTTTTGGGCCAATCAAACTTATAATACCCCCAACACATAGTGTTGTAGGGTATAAAAACAAATTGCATCATTGTATCGTGAGTACGCCAGCAGGCCTAAATGTAACTTTTGCCGATTAAAAAGTCGTTAAAATTTATTTTCCAATTGTAACAAAAACAAACAAAAGAAATTTTTGAAATATAAAAAATGAGTCAGCTTGTTTAAAAGTTACAGCAGGGCAGCAGGTATCATAATATTAGACGTTTTACTCAAAAAACTCAGCAAATATTTGGGAGCCACATGAGTCGGATAACTCGTTAAAAAGCAATGTAACAATTGGGAAAATGTTAATAGTT
Organism: Musca domestica; assembly: GCF_030504385.1. NCBI lineage: Eukaryota > Metazoa > Arthropoda > Insecta > Diptera > Muscidae > Musca > Musca domestica. The sequence goes on from NW_026712232.1 coordinate 1,173,974, forward strand.
TGTGTGGAGGTACCAGCAGAAGCGGACCCACATTTCCCTTCTTCACACTAGAAATATTGTGGATAGAAATATTACAACCTGCGAAGTTTTAAGGAAATCAGGAAATTATTTCGCATTTAGAAGAGTTATGAAAATCCAAAATTAGATACTTTTGTAGGCTAGGCCCGAAACGAGTTAACCTTCTTTCCTTCACAGCAAATGATCTCTACCCTCTGTAGAGATAAGACTCTTGTAACAGTTATAATGCAGCACATTAAGGAAAACAAAAACACAGTCGCATCAAGGTATGTGGAACAACCACAGCTTTTTATATATTCTTCTTTAAATCTGCCAAATTTTTAAAAATTCTGATTTAGTGTATTCAAGTCGCAGAGGACGTAAATGTAAGATTGTAAAATGCAACAGAACTCTTGTTCAAGGCAGACAAGCAATTGCTATCCAGACAATCAAGTTTTTTTTTGAGTTCCTTTACTTTTTTCGTCTGGAAGTGAAAGCTCCTTTTACCTGTTGCCCTTCTGTCGAAAATTGGTTTATGTTTCAAAAATAAAAATTTGCTTATATTTCTAGAAATGATTGCCTCTGTTGGTTTTGGATTTTAAACAAAAAAAGTGTGAATGGGTTTGACGGAAATATCAACCTAATCCGCAAAAGGTTGCGTGATGCCACATACGATTTGGAACTTCCAGGAAATAGGTAAGTGCATTACTACAAGTTGTTTTTTACCCAACATCAAAAGTAACACCTCGAAATATTGGTTCAAGACCCACAATTTTACATAAGGATCTATCTATCTCGCCGAAATGAGTCGAATCATCTATATGTGTCCATTTTAATTTGTAATCACTACATGTCACAGTTATGACCCGAACCTGCCCTAAGTCAGGGTTAGAATAGAAGCCTTTAGTGATTGAGATGGACCAAAGACAGTTTTTTTTAGATTTGGCCGTCTCTCTACAGGACAATCGACGCAGATTTTTGTATGGGGTTAGAGTTTAGACACAGGATAATATATGTGTTTAAGTGTTGTGAATGAACGAATGATATTTTTTGATTGCCTAACTTGAACGAAACCAAAATTTGCCTATAGAAAAAAGCTCGTTTAGTTCACCTACGTACAAAGACCAAAAGTTTTGCTTGTCTGCAAATTGTAGAAAAATAAGTTTGCTGAACAGGCTATGTCATAACATGGGCTACTACAACATAATTTGAACAGACTGACACTAGACGATATTTGTCTACACCTCAATTGTCCTATGGATTACAACAGTCACATGTGGCTAGATAGACAAATACATTTACACTATATACACTTGATAGTTCTCCAATAAGTGTTAAGAGAAGCTACAAGCTACTTCATAGGTAAAAAAAGTATCACATTACACACAGATCTAAAAGACCCCAATACTACTTAAGGTCACTTATTGGTAACATCCTACACATATTCAACTAGAGATTTTACATACAAAACATTTGTGGCACCTTTTGGAAAGTTATGAAGAATGCACAGTGGCCACCAAGAGAGTGGGATTCCCTAACTTATTTCTTGAGTTACCGACAAAAATCGGCAAACTTAAAATGACTATAATTTCCGTAAATAAAGACATTTTTCGACTAGATTGCATCAAAATAAAATAGTCGCTAAGTCTTGCCTATAGCAGCAGTGCTGGCAACTTTAATTTAGAATTTTTATACCCTCCACCGTAGTATGGAGGGTATATTAAGTTTGTCATTCCGTTTGTAACACCTCGAAATATACATTTTAGACCCTACAAAGTATATAAGAATATATATATATCAGCATAAAATTCTATGTCGATTTAGCGATGTCCGTCCGTCTGTCTGTCTGTGGAAATCACTCTAGCTTCCGAACGAATTGAAGTAGATTGATAAAATTTTACTCAAATGTATTTTATGTCTGTAGGACTTTTGGCATTGAAAATGGGCAATTTTTACTATTTTAGCGACATTATTCACCGGAATTGTTTCAAATTTGTTATTTGAAGTTCGTAATGGATACTACAACCTAAGACAGAAAATTGTCTGTGCAGGTCCACGTCTTCGTATAACCCCCCTATAACGATACCTCCGGATATTCGGTATTTTGATGATTTTAGCGACATTATTCACCGGAATTGTTTCAAATTTGTTATTTCAAGTTCGTGATGGATACTACAGCTTAAGACAGAAAATTGTCTGTGCAGGCCCACGTCTCCGTATAGCCCCCACATAACGGTACCTCCCGATATTCGGTATCGGTGTTGAGTAGTTTCAAATTACGTATTTAGAGTTCGTAATGGGAACTACAGTCTGTGACAGAAAATTGTCTATACAAGTCCAGGTCTTCGTATAGGCCCCATATATCACTACCTCCCTATATTCGGTATTTTGCCGATTTTAGGTACAATACTCACCCAAATTGTTTGAAATGACGTATTTGAAGTTCGTAATGGATGCTACAGCCTGTAACAGAAAATTGTCTATGCAGGTCCACGTCTTCGCATAGCCCCCATATAACGGTACCTCCCTATATACGCTATTTTGATGATTTTAGCTACTTTATTCACTGTTTTTTTTTAAGTTTCGAATTTGAATATGGTAATGGCTTATAAAAAACAATGTCTATGTAGGTCCATGTCGTATAGATCCCAATATAACGGCTATATTCAGTATTTTTAAGATTTTAACGGATTTTATTTTTTGAAAGTTTCCAAATTCATTCCAAATGGTGGAGTGTATTCAAAGTTCTTGTTGTTATTAATAATTTTGTGTCTTAATTTTACCGACGAGTTAAAGATCCCACTCCTGCTTTTATGTTCGAGAATTGTTCACATTTAATAATACATTCTAAAATCAGAGTATTTTCATTTATTCAAGAAATTCGATATGCAGAATTGGTAATGGATTGTTTATTAGTTAAATTAAGAAGAAATTTTGACCAATATGGCGATGTGGATATTGCATCTGCAATGTTACGTGTAATTCCCAATATAACGTGCATGACCTTATGTCGCTATTATTTTTATCCCCCATTTCGTGAGTAAACCAATCAGAAGTATGCCTCTCGCTGTAAACCAAATAAATTTGTTGTCTTAAAGATTTATCCGCGTTTAAAATAGGATTCAGATTTGACCTATTAAACCATTTGTTTAAACCCCGTCTCATTGCGATGTGTACCTTCAGGTTCTGGGTGGTGATTGTCATTTAATTGGCTAAAGAGGAACCAGCCGATGAAACTTTAATATATTTGTCATCAATACTCACGACAGATTGAGTGACATCGCCAGAGGTAGTCGCACCAGAGGATGGATATGTTAAGCGTTGAAATCAATATTATAGCTCCGTTGTAATTTAAGAGTGAAAATTCTATGTCTGTAATTTTTTTTTTTTTTTAATTTCGAAAAGCTTTTTCTCAGTTGATAGCTTCAAGGTGTTGAACTTGAATAGCCTTTTGTTTTTGTTTTTGTTTTTTTTTTTTCTTTTTAATTTTTCAATTTATTTGGATTGGGCGGAAATCTTGATATTTGTTGTCACTTGATCAAATTGCTAACATTTCGAGGGAACTATTGCCTCAAAGGTATGCCGTCGGCGACATTATTGACACATTCACCGTCAAACCGATCACTCACAACCAGCGGACACGGTTATTTATTGGATTTGTGTATGTAATGGAATCAATCGCGTAATTCGGCGTTTTCCATCTGTTCCGAGGAGTAGAGTGGGGTGGTGTACACAATTCCCTTGAACACCACAAAGTATTGACTTTTAAAGTAATTCTATTTGGATGAAGAACAGCTTGCACAGCTAGCGATGCCCTCAAACGACACGAATTAAGCGATCAAAGTTGATAGTGCGTCTAAACGCGCGCGATTTCCGACGATACTAAGAAAATATGCAAACTTTGCTGTAAACAACTCTGCATACTGGTGGATCTGAACGTGCCCGTTCGTGTGAGTGCTGAACATACATATGAAGGTATTTGTTGTTGGCGGCTGGCCAATGTGTGTTGTGTAGCTCTTCACGAAAATGGCGTGAGACCAAGCAGGCTATGGATGAACGTCGCTAGCCCCGCAGTGGCCCCCAAGACATAAGCAAATGATGGTGGAGCTGAGTCCAGCTGAGATGAGATTGTGATCTCTGCTGAAGAAACGGTAGTCGTCAAATAAAACGAGGGCCGAGTACGAGAGAAAAGAATCAGAACCAATCGCCTGCGGAGAGGAGACATATCAACGGAGACACATGTAAATTGGAGCATTCGCTAGACAGTCGACGCACATTTAAGACATGGGCATGTCCAGAGTGCAGAGTGGCACTCAGTGCTTGCATGGCGTTGCAATCGAGGCGCACATGCAGTTCGAGCGCACACAAACAATGCCCTGGCGTGCTCACAAAAGTTACCCTTGGCTGGTTGTGTGTTGTGCGTGCTTCAGCAGACAAGAAAGCAGGTTGGCTGCCTGCTCGTGCTCCCCGCTGTTTGAAGTGTGTGCAGTGTGTGGGAGCGAAACAAATATATGTCCGTGCTTGTGATTGGCTGGTTGCCACTCGTTGTGGCCAATTTGGGGGCGTTGTTTGTACAGCGAGACAAATGATACGGCCGTTGCATTTTTCGAGGGTGCTGCCTCCTCGGAAATGGATGGCCATTCAGCCGTTCGGATCGAAACAATAGAGCGCTTAGCGTCAGCATGTTGCCCGGAAAATGAGAGCAAGTGGAGCATTGGGCACGCCCGTTTATGACTCAGCCGAAATACGGCTCTTCGACCCGACACCGCGCATGTGGCACAAACTATATGTCATATTGAACTTCGGCTAATGCTCCACAACAATGGCTGTTGGTCGCAGCAAATGCCAGGACAATTTCCAAAGAGGTAGCGAGTTGTCTTAATGAGTCTGCCACAGGTCACTTACATAAGTTTTTGGCGATATTGATTTTTATTTGAAGCACCATATCAGAGGCAATGCTCGGTGTACAAACATTTCAGCTCCCACACACACACACACACACACGTACACGACATACATACAAATCCATACAGCAAGCATGATTATGTAATGTTAATCCAAGTGGGTTCTCTCGCACATACACACGCATATCTTTACAAAGTGAACATGCTTTGATGTGAATGGGACAGGTGAATTAAGAGACTGTCGGGATACATCGATATAACAAACCGCGAATTCAAGGTGTACGCTTGTGTGTGTGTGTGTGTGTGTGTGTGTTCACCAGCATACATAACATCCACCTTTGTCTATTGTAACCTGGTTGGGGGTACAATCGAACTTGAAAGGCGTTCAACTTGAAAGGCACTCCTTGTCTTTGTTTAGAGCCCAGTCATTGATGCGACACACATCTATACTTTCATACATACATTTGTACTTACGTATATATGTATGTATGTATGTATTGTCATCGTCCCGCATACATATGACGCCGACACCAGCGACATTCTCTTAATGCCCTGCTGCGAGCAAAGAACCATGTATCTTATATTACCACTTTATTTCTACAGACAATTGTACTAGTTCAAATTTCAACAATTTACGAGTAGAGTTTGGTTTGGGACACTGATTGTAGTGTATTTCTACTGACAATGTCGACAGTTGGCTTTTCTTTTATTGTCATTAAAACATATTGAATATATACACATTTTTATGTAATTTTTTTGTAGATCGCATCGAAACAACGCGTTTTTATCGGCAATTAATTTGTTTTGTGTGTTTTATTGTTAAAAAGGTGATTATTTATTAAATATATAAACAAAATGAGTAAAAGAAATTATAAAAGATTAATTAAAAAACAAAAAATATTGTATAAAAACAGAAGTTTGCAATGTGAACAAGAAAATAGTGAAAGTGAATTTGTGTCAAACGGTGGAGATTTTATAAATGATTTCGTGGAAAATGGAATGGAAGATTTTGCAGTTCCGAAATTAATGTTGCGGGACAAACTTAAAAAGTGGTGCATGGAAACGAATCCTTCAAAGAAATGTTTGGAAAGTCTTTTATCAATATTAAAGGAAGAAGGTCTAGATGTTCCGCTCACTAGAGAGACTTTGGTGGGCAGAGCAAAAAATATGTTAACGAGAAATGTTGCCCCTGGAATTTATTGTCATATTGGCATAGAAACACAACTACGAAAAGTTGGTCACATTTTGGAAAAGTATGAGGAAGTCGAACTAGATATAAATATCGATGGAATTCCACTGTTCAAAAGCTCTCGTGTGCAATTGTGGCCAATCCTTTGCAGAATCGTTAATATTCAGGAGAAAACAAAACCGTTTGTTGTTGGATTATACTTGGGAAACACCAAGCCGGGTAGTGTGAATGTGTATTTGAAAGACTTCATTGATGAAGTGATTCTACTAAAAGGTCAGTTTATCATACAACAAAAACATTTAAAATTGAAGTTTCGTTGCTTAATATGTGACGCACCAGCAAAAGCTTTCGTTTGTGGAGTTCCTGGACATACATCAACACATGGCTGCACCAAGTGTACTCAAATTGCGAAGAAGGTAAACAATGTCTTGACTTATAGTAGCGAGAGTGGTTCCCTAATCTCCGATGAGGACTTTGCTGTGCGAAAGTATCCATGCCACCATTCCCAAATGTTCAAAGAAGAAAAAACTCCTCTCGAAGAAATTGGATTTGGTATGATAAATCAGACTCCTTTAGATAGCATGCATCTCATTGACCTCGGAGTCACCAAAAAAATGCTAACCAGAATAATGCATAATAAAACTGAAAAGAAAACCTCAAAACAAAATATTTCAAAAATATCTTCTGAATTGGTGAAATTTAAAAAATACATTCCAAGGGAATTCCCAAGAAAACCCAGGCCTTTAGATGATCTTTGTCATTGGAAAGCGACTGAATTTCACCAGTTCCTTGCTTATACAGGAATTATTGCTCTTTATAATAATGTACACGAAGATATTTATTATGAATTTTTAACTTTACATTGTGCTTATCGACTTCTTAACAATGCACGACATATGGATCAAAATATTGTTCAAGCTAATAATTTGCTTCAATTATTTGTCGAGAACTTCTCAACTGTATTTGGTTCGAACAGCATTTCTTTTAACGTTCATAATCTGCTTCATTTGGCTTCTTGCGCAGAAAAGTATGGTCCCCTTATTTCGTTTTCTGCATATGCATTTGAAAATAAACTGCAAACACTGAAAAAACATGTTCGAAAACCATCACATATCTTTCAACAAATTATTCAAAAGGAAAAAAATTGCATGATTGTCAACACTATTCAGGATGGGTTAAAATATGAAAAAGGTGTTATCGTTGGAGCTTTTGTAAATGATTGCTACATATCCTGCAAAGAACCAGATAATATTTGCGCGGTGAATTCATGCATTCCAATAAAAATTGATAATATAAAGAAAAAGGGCGAAATATATATTGAAGGCAGTCGAATTTTGGCATTAGAAAGTTTCTACGAAGAACCGGTGAATTCTTGTGAGATTGGTATTTTCAAAACGAATCTGACTCTAGGGGAAAAAGAGACATTTTGTATTAAAGACATTCAGTTCAAATTTGTATGCTTGCCAATTGATTCTGATTTTGTAATCGTGCCCATTTTACATTCCTGCTTTCCAGAGAAATATCAAGCACAAATTTTTACCTCCTAAGTACACAACTCCCGCACATAAACATGTCGAACGAAAATGCCAACCCTTCCAAAGGAAAAATGAAATATTTTGCTCCACAAGGTAATCTCCAAAGATTATCACTAAATTTTTAACAGTATAACAAAATTGAGTTCATATTTTTGATAGCTAATGCAAAATGTTCTTCCTGCCAAGAAAATGCCAGAAAACTAGACACGATTATTGATATTTTGGCGGAGCATAAAGTTTTACTGGATCGTGTTATTTCTCAGAACGCATTTGTGGACAATATTATGACAATTTTTCCAATTGAATCGGAAGAAAAACTTCGAGAATTTGATCGAATTCTCGCAACACAAGCAGATCTATATGTACGTATCTGCGTTTTGGGAATAACAAATTCATAACTAAAACAATTTTTACAATTGCAGACTCGACAAATGAAAAATCTCATTGCAGGTAACGCTGAACGTAATTTGCATAAAGTATTTGGAAGAAATATTATTATGGATTTTAATGTTGACGGAACTTTCGGGAAAAAAGGTCTACGAGATTTTGGTAATGTACTTGCCGCCATAATAGGTAAAACGTGTTTGTTTTTGTTTCAAATAAGTAATGCTAAAATATAGTTTATAAAACAGAAGTTATATCAACATTTAATAAATTACCTGACAAGACTTTACGAGCAGCGTTCCAACGCCAAAAGAAAAAGTATTTTAAGATCAACAAACGAAGCAGGCGCACCGAAGAAAAGGAACAAGATGAAAATGATGAAGAACCACAAATTTAACTGAATGTTTTTATGTTATACTATATAATTTTAAAATCCTAGTTCTAACACTATTCAGTTTTATTAAAAATAAGACAAGGTTTGGCCAGCCTTGAAAAAAGTGAGCTATATATGTAATCCATTTCTTAATTTATTACCTTGCCTAAAATTCGCAGACTGTTTTAGATTAATTAAATATATTGTGTGTAGATTGAACTGTGCTTTACTTTTGTTTTTGTTACTTAATAACTGCGTTAAAAATGTAACGTTGTTAAATACTTATTCTATTACAAGCATTTTCCTAAAAATCTCAAATGACTATTTGGTTCGAATGCCTCCATATGATCTCGAAAGGACTAATGGTCTTCTAGTGTTTATTTGGTTCAAATGTCTACATATAGCTCAGGATACCCAATAAAATGCAGTGATTATTTGGTTCAAACGTCACCATATAAACTTAAAAGATCTAATCTTTTTCTAGTGATTATTTGGTTCAAATGTCTACATATAGCTCAGGAAACCCAATATAATGTAGTGATTATTTGGTATACACGTCATCACATAATCTCAAAAGATATAATCTTTTTCTAGTGACTATTTGGTTCAAATGTCACCATATAGTCCCAAAAGAACTACTTAGTCAATATAGTCCAGGTCTACTGGTACTTCTCCTATGACAAGCCTATGTTAAATGTCCATAGGAAATTACATTGGTTGTGGTATACTTTTTCACTAGTACTAGCGACAATGTCACCAGTAAAACACTACAATTTTACTAAAGCTGCTCGCTGCAGGGTGTTTACCAAAATTAAATCACAACAACATACACACCTATCAAACCCATCAAATCGTAACTGCCAGTACACATACACACAATTTTTTACACATGTAATGAACTTTTAGCAACAACAAAAACAAACAAGGAAACAACAAAAACAAACCAGCAACAACTCCGTTTAAAACAAAAGCAACCCCATTTACACCTTTCCTACTCGGGATAATGAATAGCGGAACCCATGGCTTGTTTGTCTCCACATGCATACATACATTCATACATACATGCATGTGCTCACCTATAGCCGTTTCACATCGCTTAGAAATGTGTCTGTTTGTTTCATAGTCAAGGACTTGAGCTCGGTTTAATTGTGCTTTCGTGAAAGAAAAACAAAAGTGAGAGGTTCCTTTGGGAATAGCAGCTTATCCTCAAATTCCATATTCTTAAGTATGGACTGCGGACTAATGCCCTCATATCCTGTTTTCTTGTAGTTATTATGGCTGGCCGACCATTAAAAATGTGTATCTAATGTTAATTTGAAATGGAATTTCGAATAGCAAAGTATAATGTCTTGCTTCGTCGATGCCTTTCTAAGTCGGAATAGGAGATTGGATAATTCGGGTGACCAATACACATGAGCCTAAATTGCTTTGTTGAAAGAGAAAATTTTATTGACACAACATGGTGATTTTGCCGGCATTTTTAAGGTATCCAATTATGGTGGGAACCGATTAGATTTTTGGTTGGTGTTATTGCAAATTTATTCAGTTTATAAGGATATATTTCCATCCAAAATATTTTGAAAATCGTGGATATTCAACACGATTTGATTACAAAATGCTAGGATTTAACGTTTTTTGTCGAAGAAATGTTGATGTCGAGTAACAATTTGACGATATCACCTGCGTTTAATTTTCCTCACCTCATCGATCTCTGGATAATCACGGTGCTACTGTATTAGTGTTTGATGTTATTACTAATGAAAATCTATATAATCGCAGTCAAAACACTGTGCAAATAACTTGCAACAATTTCCCGAGAATGAATGTTTATTTAAATAAATAGACCTACATGTTTTTTGCTCTCGTTGTTGGATTCGTTTCATAATTCTTGGATACTTTTGTTCCGATGCTCTCTCACAATTAGAGCGCCAAACCAGGGAACAATGCATTCTATGACAAATCAATCAAATCGGTTGATTGTGAAAGCAACGTCTATTCATTTTCGTCCATCCCCGCCCCCAACAAACGGAGGGCAGCATGCCCTCGTCGATAGCTCATTTCCAATAATCAGCATATTCAGAACGAATCGCTGTTTTCATCTTTCTTACCGTCGAACAAACGACAATAAACACCCATTCGGGCGCCAAGAACAATCACTCACACACACAAACATACAAATATTTGCATTGAACATTCAGCCCAAATCCCAGGCATTGTCGTCTATTCCCCTGCCATGGGCTTATGGCAAGGGAGACGAATGGAACACAAGAAGATATCCCCATGACAAAATGAAAGACATTGTCCTTTTTGATGCTACCGTTACGTCTGGGGTTTCCGCGATTTCTCCACGCAGAATAACTGCCAAAGATTATGCAACGTAACAATAACAGATTTCTTAGATTCAAACAGATATTCACAGCAATTAAATTTCAAAATTTTCATGAGAGATTAGGTTACAATTTAAAGTGTTCTCTGCAACTGTGCAAATTCAAGCAGTACTGTGTGCGGCAGTGTGTGTGTGTCCATAACGACAACACCAACGATTTAAAATAAACACACACACACACACGCACACACATTTCGATTTGAATGCACTTTTGGGTGCTATCTCCGAGATCGAAGATTTCAATGAAAATCAAAACAATGCCTACATACTCGCATTCTCATTCTCATTCCCAGCCAAACATGCACACACATGTGTGTTGCATCGTCCTGAAAATCGATACTTTCGCATGGGTGTGCAACAACAGTGCCAACATCGTATTGCCAATTCGATGGAATGTCACTTGAATCCCGAGAAATCATCATATCGGTCGTCCTCAAGCATCCGTGGACAATGACGGGAATGCTGTAGACAATCATTATGACATACACTCGCACTCCCATCCAGCCATTCAGCTATTGTGGGCATATGCGTGTTGGGATCAATCCTAAGAAAGGACAAACAATTCAAAGGACATGTCAGCTATTGTGTTGCAGATTTGCTAAAGGCGATTACATTGAAAGACAAGAAGGCTTAGGTCGACAGGGTACACTTGGTCTTAGAAGCGGCTAGCCGAGTAAGCGAATGTGGGCCGAACCTAATCAAAATGACAATGCCATAATCTGAGATACAAGCCCAAAAGACAAATCGACAATAGAAACCCTGACCTGACCATATGTATTGAATTCGAATTGAACAAATCGTCCCCTTTGTTGGGGACAGTTACATATTATTCCCATAAAATCTGATTCATCAGTTCCATACACATGTGTGGCAGGGTATTAATTTATGTTATTTCAGCAAAGTGCATTGTATATATTATATATTCAGAATTTTTTTGTAGAATGCTACCACGTGACCACAATAGCCCCAAAACCAACAAGCATTTATTCCGCTTTCGGACAAAGCACAAAATATAGACAATAACAAAATATAGGGACGAAACGATTGTTTTGAGCAGGGATTCGCTCTTTGTTACCTAATTACATTAGATGTGTATGCTTATGTTGGGAAGTTTAAATGTGGTTATTCCTCTCACCAACAGATTTTCCAGAAAATTTGCCAGTATACTACAACATCGCCTGAAAGTAACGGCTATATAATTTTTTGAAATTCCACTTGGAACTGGGGATATAGCATCAGACTCGGAAGTACCTCCAAAAAATTTGCATTTTATATGCACATATCTATTGAACGATTACAGATACAGTCTCTAATTTTAATGAAATTTGGAATGTGTAACGGAATTCGAAACAAACATAAATTTGCCAAATTATATTGCAATCGATTCAGAATTGGATATAGCTCCCATATATATATTCGACCGATTTCGATGCACCGATGCATGCTTTGTGTCTCCAATTTCAATGAAATTTGAAATTTTTAACGGAATTTGGAACAAAAATAAATTTGTCCAATTATATTGAAACCGATTCAGAATTGAATATGTCTCACATACATATTTTCGACCGATTTCATGAATTCGATGCATCGAACACACAATATTTCTGCAATTTCAATGAAATCTGAAAATAAATTTGTAAAATTATATTGAAGTTGGTACAGATTTGGATATTGTTATTAAATAAATTGTCCGTCTGATTCTGTGTGTTTGGTACACGCTATGTACGTCAAATTTCAATGAAGTTTGGAATGTGTGACAGAATTTGGCTCACTAGGCTAAGAGTAAAAAATACTGCACAACAAATTAATTGAGGCAACGATTATTACCGGGAAGTACGTAAGTTGATATGTATAGCTACCTACAATAACTTACGAACTAGATTAAGCATGTTGCTTCTTTTCTTCTATATATATTGTATATCCTAAAGCATTACAACAAATACGTTTTTTTTAATTCTTGAATTTGTTTTATTTATATTTAAAAACCACAAAATATTTGTATGTAAAATTTTCAATGCATATAAAAGCAAGAGGGGTAGCCAAGTGCACCGGGTTTCAGCTAGCATACTATAAAAACTAATTTGTAACATGCCATACAGGGTGAGATGAAAAAACTGCAACCAACTTCAGACTGCTGTCATTTCTAAGCCACTCGTCCGACAGCTGTTAAAACTATTCCAGTGACAGCTCATTATATTGTTTACAAGCTTACAAAAGCATTTTGGTGAGAATTCTCCTGAAAAAAGTTATTCGTGATGGAATTCAAGCGTGATAGTGTGATTTCTTTACATTGTGCTGGAAAACCACAAGTGACTATCGTTAGAGCACTCCAGCATTTAACTGTGAATAAATCTTTTGTGTCTCGTACCATCGCTCGTTACCGTGATGCTAGTAGCGTAGCCCGACGTCAAGGAAGTGGACGAAAGAAATCAGCAACATCAGCAGGAATGGTTCGAAAAGTAAAGAAGCCACTTTATCGAAACCCGCGTCGCAGTGGCCGAAAAATGGACGGCCATGGTGATGGTGTGGGCCTCCACAGCAGCCGATAGTCGCTCTCCGCTCCTATTAATCGACCGAGGCATCAGAATAAATACAGAATACTATCGCGAAAATATTAAAGAATTGGGCACGCAAACATTTTAGCCGCAGAGCTTGGACATTCTTACAAGACTCAGCACCCGCCACCTAAGAATGGTTACAAAATGGGGTTCCTCGCTTCATTTCCAGCACACCATGGCCGAATACCAATCCGTTTGACTATTGTGTCTAGAGTATTTTGGAAAGCAAGGTTGGCACTAAAAAATACCAAAGTGTCGAACACCTCAAGCAAGCGCTTCGCCGGGAATGGGCCAAAATACCGCAGAGCAACATTCGGGCAGCGTGTGACGGTTTCATGAAGGCCATAATTCGTGACCAATTTGAACAAATCTAAACTTATTTTAAAATTTGATGCTGTTACTACTACTACTTTTTTTGCTTTCATTCAATAAAATTAAAAAAAAAAATGTAAAAATTATGGCGTATGACTTTGTTGCAATTTTTTATCTCACCCTGTAGTAAATTGATGCGAGAACAATGTGGATCATTATTTTAGTGTATTTATTCTGAACGCCTTCTCATGTATTTACAAATGGTCTTTGCCATAAGTATCCATTGCTACTCTTTAATTTTAAGTAATCATTTAATCATCGAAATCATTTCTTCTAGAACTTTCCGTACCCCTAGAGCATGAACTTCCAATTACACTTTACGTGTAATTACATCACGGTCACTATAATACTTCAAGGGTATTTAATAATTAATTTAAAATCAACCACTATTCCCATATTAGCCACTCCATTTAATTTTCAAAAAGTCCAAACTTCCAAAATATGGCCACATGGACATTTCAACAATATTTAATACCTTTTGAGATTTCATACCCCTGTTTATTTCTCATAATAACCATTTCAGATATCGTTTGGTACTTTTGTACCCTTGGATACCAATTTGGAAAAAGCACGTTCCCACGCCAGCTGTACCTATATCTGGATACACAATTCTATTGTTAGGAATGGTAAAATATTGGGGTTTAGTGCAGAATAGACTGCATGCTAATGCCTAAAATAGTACTTCTACCCGATACGAAGTCAAAATACCAACCATAGTTGATTTCGTTGAAAGTGTGGCATGGACCTTCAAAATACAAAATAGGGTGATCTATGTATCAGATTACAGACATTTAAGCGGGGAAAATGTGGCAACCCTTATGTGGAGCTGCTTATTCAATACACACCCAAATTGTGGCTAAAATCTACGAAATACTGAGCCGATTTGTTGGCTTGTTTTCACTCCCTCTTGGGAGTTATACCATTGTCCTTGTAAAGTGTCACAGCTCTATCTCAGATATTGTGGACTCTGTCATGAATCAACAAACGTATAGAATGTTACCCTGATAGTGTGACTCATGGGATCGCCGAGGAATATTTCGAAGTTGGGGGATTGGTATAAAGCCTATGTCTATCCGTATCAGTTCTCGTACCCTATTTTAGTTTCCACTGTTCTCACTGCTTTTGGTAACATACTATGTAAACATACAACATAGTACGAATTTTCCTGTTTGTTTTAGTGTACCATTTGGTTTAAATTAGCCAAAGGCAAATTCACAGAGATTCTATTCAATTTTTATTTTGTACCATTTAGTACTTGTACTTTTGACCTTGTCAAGCCTTATTGGCTATGACAATTGAGAGAATATCGATATCTAGCTAAAATTGGTTTAATACCGGGCACTGTGTCGATTTCAGATTTCCATCTCAGTTCTATTGATCGATTTGTTATTCTAGCGTGCCGCTGTTTCCATTTAACACGCACATGAGTATGTACGTTTCGGATACTGCCAGGAAATCTGTGCCCATTCAATTTGAGGATTTCAATACGTAGTCCTTTGTATGGAAAGCAATAAGCAATTGTGTCGAATGAAGTACACAAGATATGTAAGCACGTATGTGTACTTGGCCGGCGAAATGGGGGGCATCGTTACTCCGAGTCCAATTAATTTTGGCAGCGAATTAGCCGGGAATAACCTGGCAATAACATTATGGAATTGCACTCAAAAGGAACAGCCCTGCGGGCAAGTCGAACATCTCTGAGTATAGCTCCCCCGCCATCAGGTTGTGTGACAATGTTCGTCACAATTGGAAGTACGCAAATGAACAGTTCGCTGTCAGCACAAAGGGGACAAATCGCTTTTGGGTTGCTAGGATGCAGTCGTAACTAGGCAAGGTGTAGTCGAGTCGGATTATTCACCGACTCCGTTGGCAGGGCAACGATCGAATGCGGCAACTCCTTCCACCACGCATATATTTATCGCACGAATTCGTAGTTCTTTGAAGCGGCATTTGTCTTTTTCTGTTCAATATTTGGCTTGTTTTCTCATCGAGGACTATAGGGAATCCTTGCAAGCACAAAGAGAGGACGTAAACATACCAAGCATAATTGACTTTTGTCCCAATTCATTCATAGTATCTGGTGGATTTAAGGACGCACTCAATGGGAAATATTTTCACCGACTCACTTTGCCGCCTGGCGAGGTGTTGTTCTATTCACAGTTCGACTACTGAGAAAATGAATATTCCTACGTCACTGGAAGACATTTGTGAATGAACGAGGACTGTGCGGGTGTGTATGTGTGTGTGTGTGAATGAATGAGTGTGTGTATATGCATTAACGTCTTGGAAACAACGATCAGCACAGCCGTGGATCGCACAAAGGTGTCAAAGTCATAATTCGAAAATCTTTGTTTTACGTTTTTAAGTGCAGCAGGACCGCCAGCATTAAAGGACTGACGTGAGGGCGAGGGAAAGAGTGAGTGAATGCATTGTACAGGATGTGTAACACCTTGCTGGCCCAAAACTACCCGTGAATGAATGCTTTACTCATTTGGTCGTACAATTCCTTTTGTTTTCCACGTACCGGTACACAATGGCCTCGCAGAGACAAAAGCCAGCTCGGAATTGAATGGATTTGAGACAAAGGAACTGCAGTGAACGGGCAGAATTGAATGCATCTCAAGGAGAACTTTGTGTGTTGTCCTAGTCGACAGAACAAGTAAAACAAAGGCACAGTGTGAATTGCAGGAGGATGTGAGCCGAGCATGAATGAAGATACCTACCCGCCGCCATTAACAAAACAATAACAATAAATCGACACAGAACAGAGGAACGCTGCGAAACAACAGAAATACATTTGATAAATGGACACCATAGCTAATGCGATAACAAGTGAATGAATGAATGCACATTATTACACTCACTCACTCACACTCACACACACACAGACGCAGACACAACTACCAATGCACAGATGCATCGTAGTATAAAGGAAGCTACACACGGAGAACTCGACGAGCAAAGCATTGAGACGTGAGTCCTCAAACGAAACAAGGATGAAATTTTTAGAATGAATTCCTGTGCGAAATGAGGATTGTCCCACTCAGATGTGACCGGAACGGAAACCTAGTTAATATTTCGTCTCCCTTACCACAAATGGGCACGTCCAATATGTGAAGCAATCTCCCTAGACGTTATCAACATTCGGTCATCAATAATTTGCATTTAAGCCAAAAATCCGAGCAATTTATCTATTATTCAAATCAAAAAGATGATTTTAAAAAACCTGGGTTGTGTCCAGATCGGACCTTGATTTTTTCCCAAAAACGCATTATTGTTTCCATTCACAGAAAGGCGAAGCTCCTTATTATATCTGTTAATCTTCTGGCTTGTACAGCAACATTTTTTAAAAATAGAGACGAAGCTGCAGGTCCATAAGCAAGTCTATCCATTGAGAGCATAAAGTGGCTGGCACATCATCGGACAATGCCATTCAAATTTGAAAATAAAAATGTGCCCAATGAAATGTAATGTTCGAACGATTGGAAACATATGACGTGAGTCCTCAAACGAAACAAGGATGAAATTTTTAGAATGAATTCCTGTGCGAAATGAGGATTGTCCCACTCAGATGTGACCGGAACGGAAACCTAGTTAATATTTCGTCTCCCTTACCACAAATGGGCACGTCCAATATGTGAAGCAATCTCCCTAGACGTTATCAACATTCGGTCATCAATAATTTGCATTTAAGCCAAAAATCCGAGCAATTTATCTATTATTCAAATCAAAAAGATGATTTTAAAAAACCTGGGTTGTGTCCAGATCGGACCTTGATTTTTTCCCAAAAACGCATTATTGTTTCCATTCACAGAAAGGCGAAGCTCCTTATTATATCTGTTAATCTTCTGGCTTGTACAGCAACATTTTTTAAAAATAGAGACGAAGCTGCAGGTCCATAAGCAAGTCTATCCATTGAGAGCATAAAGTGGCTGGCACATCATCGGACAATGCCATTCAAATTTGAAAATAAAAATGTGCCCAATGAAATGTAATGTTCGAACGATTGGAAACATATGGCTAATGTGGTTGTGTTCTCACCGACCACAAGTGATGCTCAATGTCCATTAAAATGGATGACCACAGGTTCCATGTATATATCAGAGGAGACCCACTGGAGTGCCAATGATTTGCATTTCTCTCATGATTCCACATTTTTTGGCAAGGGGATGCAATCACATGTCAAGTAACCGTTTCTATTTGTTCCACCCATTCGGTAATGGACGATGTAACGATTTTTATGTCATCGATTGATTCTATGCCGTCACGCCTATCAAACTGCCTCCATTGTTTGAATTTAGAATTTATATGGAAAATTATTGCAACCAAACGCGCAAAACAGCTAGGTCTAAATTTGCAAATAATTTGCTATGCTCCTCTCGGTGAAAATCTCGTCGCCAGCTGCGTTCATAACCCTTTGTGCGAATTAAAGAGGCCGAAGGACAATTCCTAAATGTTAATTGATAGAAGGCAATAGCATTGTGCAATTTTTATGCACACACACACGGCCGCATATCCAAAAAAGTCCTTCGCACACGTTACAGTAGTTGGATATGGTTCGGCAAAGGCGTTTACGTGCGGTGTCGTTAATGTCTCAATCGAAGATATTTTAAAATAATTTAAAAAATGATTTCTTTGGCAACACCTCCCTCCAACGGACACGGTAGGCAAAAAGGGGGCGCAACCATAGATATTTTCGCTTGGTTTCGCAAACGCCCTTTGGGCCTGGGGGAAGCAGATTTCAAAGCGATAAACATTCAATGGTGTTGATAATGCTACATAGCAAATGACGAGGTCGCAGGGGAGGGGTGGTGGACGGGGTGAACCGTTTAAAGCATTAAACGAATTGAAATATACTTTTTAATGTTATCACGTCCGCACGCACAACCCTTTACTGGCATCCTGTTTCACGCTTCTCACGATAATTGAAACAGTTGCGGTTTAAGTGTCAAAATCTGTTCTCGATAAAAGCGAACAGCGTCAAGGACACCCGTCTTGCGGCGACCCAAGTTGGGAAGAACAGTTATTTTTATATTTTACTGATGCTATTCTAGTGTTTATTTTATTCGATGGCATTGCATTTGTTAAAGACGAAAATAATGTGAGGCCAAAATCCTCTAAAAAATTGTGGATATTGGTTAGGTTCTCAGGACACAGGCTCAGAAATGTGACTAAATAAAGACGGACATAGCAATGGACAAACATAATTTAGATGAGTATTCTGATTTCGAATAGTCGCAATTTAGTAAGATCGCGAAAGTTCGATGCTGGCCCTTATCCCATTCTTGTAATGGAAAATATAATTGGAACAGAATAAACATCTTTCTCCTTAAGTGCATGTGTTGGGATAAGTTCAGCTGCTGATGAACATTTGAATTTGATAGGTTTAAAATATTCTTTGAGAATAGTTTTTTTTTTTAAATTATTCCTACCATCAATAGTGAAAGAAGATTGGCAGTGATCATACTGGTATGTCATGAATCTCATAAAATAAAACAATTTTAACTGTTTAGATCGAATCAACTTTTAACTAATTACTTACTCTGCCCTAGGTGTAGTTTTAGATCGAAGACATCGATTTTATTTACACGTAGACTCCTGTGTTCGAAAATCCTTGGCAACTACAGAAACTTATTGTAACATAAAGTAATAGATCGCAAGAATTAAACTATCATTTTAGTTTTACTGATGAAGTGACCTGACACATTTGACGGAATTGATTTTAAAATTATTTGCCATTGCCGATTTGGCAAATGAGATTGACTTGTTATTTTTGCCATGTGTGGCCGATTCAATGTTCATGTTCAATCCCACAAAACTTTCAGACTAAATGTGATTATGATCACAATGTCAGTCATCTAGATCGCCGTTCCTTTCAAAAGTTAAAGTGGTTGCCGCAGACAGACAGAAGGATATGTGCACATCCTGAAGAATATAACAGGGTGAGATAAAAAAACGGCAACCAACTTCAGACTGCTGTCATTTCTAAGCCACTCGTCCGACAGCTGTTAGAATTATTCCAGAGACAGCTCATTATATTGTTTACAAGCGTACAAAAGTATTCTGGTGAGAATTCTCCTAAAAAAGGTATTCGTGATGGAGTTCAAGCGTGATAGTGTGATTTCTTTATATTTGGCTGGAAAACCACAAGTGGCTATCGTTAGAGCACTCCAGCATTTAAATGTGAATAAATCTTTTGCGTCTCGTACCATCGCTCGTTACCGTGATACTGGTAGCGTAGCCCGACTTCAAGGAAGTGGACGGAAGAAATCAGCCACATCTCCAGAAATGGTTCGAAAAGTAAAGAAGCGACTTGATCGAAACCCGCGTCGCAGTGGCCGAAAAATGGCTCGTGAGCTGAACATATCGCAATATTCCATTTGGCAAATATTGAAAAATGAGCTCGTGGTGAAGCCATTGAAATTCCAAAAAGTGCAAGAACTTACACCGCAACAGAAAGAAAATAGACTCAAAAGAGGTAAAGAGTTGCTTCGCTTGACCGAAAGTGATGAACTGCGGAATTTGGTTTTCTCCGATGAGAAAACATTCGTTGTCCAGCAGTTTGTAACCATAACTTAAGCGCCGGCCATGATGTGGACCGCCATAACAGCCGATGGTCGCCCTCCGCTCGAAAACATTTTGGCCGCAGACATTGGACATTCCAACAGGAGTCAGCACCATCGCACTCACCACCCGCCACATAAGAATGGTTAAAAAATGATGTTTCTCGCTTCATTTCCAGCGCACAATGGTCACCAAAATCTCCGGTTACCAATCCGTTGGACGTTGACAAACCTAATATACCCACCCTTTACACAGTGTAAAATAGGAACTCATGTTCCTTGAGCATGGTTTGTTCGGGTATGTAATTTCTGGAAAGTATTTGTGCAATGGCGCCATAAGAATAACTTCGACCTACAAAGGGCCATACTTTTTCTTAGGAAGTCATCCACACCTCAATAGCACGATCTGTATTCACAAGATGCCACTGCAAAAATGATTTCATTGAATTTGACCACTCCAGTCCACATTGAATTATTTACTGGACGGAAAAGATTGCAGGGAGTTGGTGGACAAAAATTTGCCCTAACAAATTAATTCCTGCAAAAATGCTTCTTTTGACATATTGAAAAAATCGTTAAAAAACTAGTGGTTGATCGAAGTAACATTTTTATGTTTTTATTTTCTTTAATTTAACTGTGCCTGTCTGTTAGGGCAATAACTTCCTATGTCATCCTTTGACGATCAAGGGTATATCTGTGAAATGATTTACATTGACCCTTTTTTAAGATGACAAGGGGTTATTCGCATCACAATATTTTTAGGCAGCTGCTACAGCAATGCGAAGCGGCATCTTTAAAAATGACGGCAGTTGTCATAAGCAATTAGACTCATATTATACTGAATCCCACTCCGTGCCTATCTTATCGGACCGAAGTTCTTTTGCTGAAGACATAGTTTGAATCCATCAACTTTTTCTCTTTGACAATGTCAGCTTTTATCGGACTATCTTATTTCGCATCTGCCTTAACAATGGCAATACCAACAAAGCCAGAATACCAATAACCAAGTTTGTAAAATGTACAGATCGTAAATAATGGTTGGCCAATAATCGTTACAATCATCGATTCCTATATCTCGAGAATTATAAATTTTGTTTTTTTTTTTTCAATAAAATTTTCGCCACCTCAATGTTTACTACTTTTCGTTACATGGTCCTGGAAACCCAAAATGAATTACAAAAAAGCTTATCACAACAAAGCCGCCCACGCGTGCTCGGCATTTAAAATTATTCAAAATCGATAATTTATTACTCGTCGTTGGGCCTTGGCAGGAAAGGGTGCAGAATAATTGTCAACGTCTAAACTTCATCAACAATTTAAGCGTCATTTTCATTTGCATAACAACAACTGCGGCTAAACGCATCCCTGGGGAATTATCCTGCCTTCTAAGCACACGACCGAATCCCGCTTAACACAGACGGCTGGTTACTGCATTTGGTCCAGCTATTGTGTATTTACGACAAGTGATCAATAACTTGACTGTAGCGTAGTCTTTCCAATCAGTGGGCACTGTGTACCACGGTAAAAAGGGGCAAATAGCCATCTTTGGAAGTTGCTCTCCCATTGTAGACTTTGACACTTGTTAGACATATTCGTAAGGCTTTCGACTAATCAATCAAAGAAGGGTCGTTTTCCGACAACTATCACAATATTGACAATCTACCTATCCGGTCATGGGAAAATTCTCAGGTCCGAAATTGCAACATCCTGTCAAGATATGACTCCGAGGAGCCTTTAGCCCAACCGATGTATGAAGATATGAAGATAGCTATGTGTGTCTGTGCAGTATACTACTCCACAGTGCTTGAATAACAGTCAATCATTCGCTCAAAGTCCTGTTTTGGCGGACGTACTGGGAAAAATCAGATTGAACGCTATCATCGTATCCCAGTGAAATGAACCGCCAACTATTCCAAACGACGAAAAGTTGACCATGTCCAAGTCATGTCTTAGACATTGGGTGCTGTACAATGTCCATTAACCAATTAGGATTGCCGGCCCTAAACTGGCCTCCATTCATCCAAATGCAGTCACAATAGCCGCTTTCCTATCACAAAAGTCTCGAAGAAAATGATTAGCATTTGTCGGAAAGCTTCCGTTTCCATGCAATCCTCTTTGGGTTGCGGCTAATGTGGATGGATTTGTGTAAGGTTTTCTTTTGTGCACCGCTGATAGCTGCAGGTGATGCGTGAAATGGTCAGCGTCAGTCAATTTGTTTATAATCGGATTACACTGAACGATTTTGGCACTAGAGCTCGATTCAATTAGGTCCTTCGTGGATTGACAATCCATTGGCTGGTGTCCGTGTCTGTGTTTGTGCCACACAATAGCCCCACAAATGTATTATTAGAAGTTTGGTTATGTTGGCTTCTTTTGATGTTGCCTTAGCTTCTGCGATAGTTATAATGAACCGGCCCGTCTTCTTGCAGCTACATATGGACATACCGTGAACAATGAATAGAAAGCGTCTGTATGTGTGTATGCGTGTGTCAGAGTGTTTTTTATGATGTTCCTTTCTTTCCAATTCTCCAAACGGAACAAATATGCGTGTCTTGCCTTCGGTTTAGGGGAGGATGTGTACATCGTCCCATTTGCTATGCCAAATATTAATTTTCCATTTTATCAGCTCATCTCGCATAACCGCATCTGATAGGAAGAGCTAATAAAAAGGACATTTATTTCCACTTTGTTGCGAAATGGATACAACAACAAAACGAACTAATTCAAATGACAAGAAGGAACGCCGAACAAAAGGAGGGAAGACGTAGAAAAAGTAGAAGGGACAACACACTCAATGGGTATCTGGATTTTGATTGACCCTTATGGCCATTTATCGCAATTGTTTCTATTGTCGATGCTCTTCTGAGGTTTCCTCCGGCAGCCTCCTCTCCAGTGTGTACCGTCGTGTCAGCCTGTCGTGTAGCTTGTAGCAATTATACACAAACAAAGCATTACACCAAACACACAGCAGCAACAGCAAACATGTTGCAAATTAACTAATTTTTATTTATCACCGGAGAATACCCGTCCTTCGGAATTCACACGCAGCCTCAAAGGGGTGGAAATGAGAGCTAAACTGGCGGATCGTTTTCAGCCTTGTCCTTGGGTCAACAATGTTAATTTGTTTCTTTCTGGACCAAACTTGTTTTTCTACTTCCATTCCGTCGCAATGGCACACAAAACTAATGGAAAGCAGTCGCATGCAAAGTGTTAACTGCCAAATGATTATCTGACAGCGGATCTACCAACAAATGCCTCAGATACTAGGGCGCCCAGCTTTGATTATTGAAATTAAGCAAATGATCGGAAAATAGTATAACATCAGGGACCGAACTTGCCAGTTTCGCCAAAAGCCAGCGACCATGTTCCCAATTTCGCCCCTTGTCATTCTGCAGTGCATTGCAAATATCAATTATTGCCGGGGACCAACAAACAACTAACCTGCAAAGAAAGGACGTATTTACTTGAATGTTGGATTTGAATTTATTCTAATATGTAGAAACGCATCCATTTTGTTCAGGTATTACGCATTCGGAGATTTATCCAAAACCCATCTACAACTCATCTATTCTGCATACTATTTCCACATACAAACTGTGGAAAATGTCATCTCAATAGAATGAAATCGTTGGGTCATTTCAAATATTATGGATCAAAGACAGGGAGAACCTCATTGGGTAAAGAAAACATTTTTATATAAAAGTATCTGAATTCAAACGTCGTCCACTCTAAACTACTAATACCAGTAAGACCGTATGAACAATAAACATAAAGTGGGTGAGGCCGTTATATGAGGGCCATACCAAAAGGGGAACCTCACAGACAATTTTATACTCCAAGATCTTCCAAATCTTCTTAAATATCAAATTTGAAACAATTTCGTGGGCAAATGTGGATTATCAAAATGCCGAATAGTGGTGGGTATCGTTATATGTGCACTATGGGAAAACGTGAACCTTAATATTCCTTGTTCTTCTACCAGAGCTAGAATCCGTTATGAACTACAAATACCAATTTTTAGACGAATCCGTGGGAAAATGTGGCAAGAAACACCAACATACTGGTTATTCGGAGGCACCATTATGTGGGGGCAATGCGAAAACGTGGACCTATGCATACTATGTTCCGCCACCGGAGCTAGAACCCAATATGACCTACAAATACCAATGTTTAGGCAAATCCGTGGAAAGATGTGGCAAAAGTCATCAAAACACCGAATATCGGGAGGTACCGTTATATGGGGCCTATACCAAAACGTGGGCCGTTTATCTCATTTTGCTTTGGCGACAATAAAAAGCCATCTGACGATTTTTCTTCCAAACAATGTGCTTGGCCACTCTGCAAGCCTAAGCTAATTTGTGGTCTCATCTCTAGGACAAGTCGCCGAAGTGTCTCATCTACGTGTCCCAAAAATGAGTTGAATATCTTCAGGTACACCATCACATCCATCACAGTGTTGTTTTTATTGCATATTTTGTACTGACATGGCACAGGAGGTACACCCCCCTCCTAGCAAGAGATGCCCACAAGAACTGAATCTCAACAAGATTTGAAGAAGCACAAGCACAAATGGAGAAGACGACGAAAAGGGAAAGCAAACAAAAGCAATAATCATTGCGAGGAAAACAAAATGCGTTTTTAGGCGAGAAAGAGCTCTTTTGTTGTCCCATGAAAAATTGTTACCCAAACAATAGCGATGATAATAATAATGACAACAACAACAACAACAACAACAATGACACCAACCACAACAGCATCAAAAGAGGCAGCAATAGCAAGCGAGCCCAGCGAACGCTGGCAACAATAGCCCCATTCAGGCAGCAACAGTAACAGCAACGACTTGAGGAATCTCTTAATGGCGTAAAATAATAAATATTTATTAGTTATAACTTTGTTCGTCTCTTCTTTATGAGTTATTTATTGTTCAATATTGATGTATGTATGCTGCACGGCGCGTCTTTCCCCTCTCCTCTACTCTCCTCCCATCCCCATCCATGTGTCTTTGTCTGACTGCTCAGTTGTTGTTGTTTGTCCGCTTGGCTGCTTGGATTTGTTTTGGTATCTTTTGTGTTGAGCTTTCATAAGTGGTTATGATTAATGTGCGAAAACGTGTTAAATACAGAGCAGAGTCGAGCATTGGCCACGTTTCTCCTTCTTGCTCATATTTGTCCAAGAGATTTTTCCATGTTTCAGCTATTGTAGGTCCACGTTTAGTCGTTTTAGGGAAAATGACACGAAACGTATGGCGGAAGCTGAACTTCATTGAAATTGTCGCGAGTTATCGCACCGATGTCGCAATCCAACTGTTGGAAAATTCAACGTCAACACATCTGCAAAGTTTGCATTGACAAGATTTCAAATCCAAAAAACGGAAATATTTTGGGGATATTGAATTGGTCATGTCCATGTCCATGTTGAGAACAGACCTCAACGAGCCTTGCCAACAAATTTCAATAGAAAACGCTTTAGTGATCATCCAATGGACAATAGATACTCGTAGTATGAGGGGCAAAGTTTAGCAAAGTGTACGGAATAAAATCTTTCAAGCTAGCTTAAGCTGTTCTGTACAAACACTGGATTATAAAATTGTGGATTGTTTGGATTGGATTTTAACATCTCCATTCACTAAAAGGAAGTCACAAAGTGTCTCATATCATATTTGTCATCCAGGACACTGATTGTAAGTTCCGGCATATGATGACTGATGCCGATATCAGTGAAAGTGTCGAAAAACAGCTTTATCCCTAATAACTGTTGTTGGAAAGTATTCGAGACTATGACCTTCCCTGGCTGATCCTACATAAGCAATGGCATCTAGGAGTGTAATGTTAAAAAAACCTGTGTATTCAGACGAATCCCGCTTCAGTTCGCTCATCTAAGACGACCCCGTCTAATACCCAGCGTGAGTTTAATAGAAACGTAAACTTTTTTACTATCGAGTAAATTGTCATTATTTTAGCTCTTAACTGGGCGATTAAGTTGTATGGCAGAGTGTGTATGTGTGTGTGTGTGTGTGACTGACATACATTCCTATATATCTGAAATGTCTGCTCGTATGTTTGTAGAAGCTATTCAAGCGATTGTTGTTTTCAATGGCTTTATGATTGATAGAAAATCGAATTTCACAGAACAATGGGAACCAGTTAATAAGATTTCATTGTCCCTCATCATTGCCATGGACGGGGGGACCTTTTGACAATTTCTCTGCGAAGCCTAAGCGCACAACGGTCGAAAGCCGTAAACAATGTCAGAAAACTGCTGACGAATGGCGACAATCTATTGTGGCCGTTAAGAGGCATTTCGAGCGTCACACACCTCCCCACCTCCCCTCGATTTAGCCCCAATCAGGGTAGAAAATACACTGTTGTCTTTTAATGTTGCTGCCGCCGCCGCTCCCGTTGGCAGTGTCACTGTTGGCTGTTGTTGTTTCTATCATCTAGCGGAACTCACAATGATCAACACAAATATTTGGAAACAATAGCAACATAGCACTGCAATCGAACAATATCGGCGAAAGAGACTCGAAGGGTGATATTTTCTTCGTTAACTTGGCATTGTGTCGTTGGCCACTTTTGTTCTTTACGTAATTCATAATTACTGCAATTATTATTACTTTTTGATTGATATGTCAGTTATTGGATAAGTGATCGGAAGCTGTGCCTATTCGGCAAAAAGGGACAAGCTCGAAAGTAATGGGTCAACCTTATCTTGGCATAATAACAGTCTTTACAGCTCTGTTAGACCTAGTATTTCCTCTGGTCCAAACAGTTTATATTGACAACTGGAAGCGGATAATGATTGATCATCGGCGATAATCCATAACAATTTTAGCGTATATCTGTAGCGAATGCCTCCTAGATGTGGATTTACTTTCTAAAATCGGGGCTTCCAAATATTCGGTACAGTCTTTGTGAAATCATTTGACAGCCAATACTATAGAATGTTTCCGTATGAGCTTTTTGACGGGTTAATCTCCTTTATGAAGACTTAATTGACGTATATGCAATGGAATATGCAATTTACTATTATATTATGAAGCCCAGGATCAAAAACCATTACAATATTCAACTTTTATAAATGTGCAGTTTTATATATTACTTAATTAAATATTAAATTCAATACAAAAAAACTATAAGTATGTTTAACCAATTAAAATATACGAAATACAAGAAAATCTACTAGGTTTGCCTAATCCGGTGAACCTTCTTTTGGTTTCTGATTTATTAAGGAATGATGTAAAATATGTATTGCATCCGTTCATTACCGCATTTACTTTTAAAAGCCAAGCCAAGGCCAAAAAGTTTAAATATCCCAGTGAGAAAAGGAAGCGATGGTCATAAACACTAATATTTATCGATTCCATAACGAATGATTTTTAACACATGCATGTCCTAGAAATTTCATACATTCCTTTTTGCCTGAGCGAGGAACCGGTAATGTAATCCGTTCCTACAGGATACATGATATAATGTATTCAATGGAGTATATAATATATACTTCCTCATTAGTTATACATTCCTTCAGAATTCAGTAAAACAACAAGTAAGCAATCGCTATAGTCGTGCGGGGCCGATCATGTGATAGCCTACAACACTATTATTTATCGGAAAACCTTCTTAGGTCCAAACACATTATTTTAGTCGATTTTTTCTAAATAATGCCATACTGTTCTGCGCAAATGTTACCTTTGGTATTTTACCGGGCATATTTTCCTTATATTTACACTCTATGTCGTCCTAATAGGTATCCAAAAGAATTTCACAGAAAAGTTGTCGTCCATTTTACCTACTAAATATAATTCAAGGGCCGTCTAAAATGCTACACTTCTGCGCTGACCTAAATCCTAACCTCATGTAAAATTCGGTGTCGATTCTTTTTTAATTGTGACCAATCGCTCTAAATGCCGCTTCGATTAATTTTTTACAATTTACGTCTTCGCCGTAGCAAACACCAAATAAAACTAAACAAATTTGATAAGACGACATAAAGTCGCCGCAAAATAAAGGGACTCAAACATGTCTTGCATCATCTACAGAATGTGGAATGCAGAAGCTAATCTATAGATTAAAGCTCTTTGCAACTTTAACCAACTTAGGTTACGATTTCGTTTCTCTTGGAATGAAAAATGCAATTACACTAATTACACTTAATATAATTATGTTCACCGTTTTTCTCAATATAGATTCCTTTTTCGTTTTGGATTTTATTTGATTCTTGAGCGCAAATATAGTAACGCACGAAATTATTGATTATCTGGGTAATGCGCTCTCACTTTTCCCACTGGGATGGTTATGTATTTTTTCTTTTTTGCGGTTTCTCGATTCCAACTCCAAGTCTGACTCATCAATCTTGGTTCTAGTATTTGAAGCCAGTTATGCCTAGGTCGGGGCTACAGACCCAAAATTTCCAAATTAGGAGGTGAAAAAATTTGGATGTTCTCTCTAGATAAAAAAGATTGGAAGGGCTGCCCATATATTTTTTGCATTTTTTGTTAGCTACATAATTCATTGTCTATTCCTATCGAGTTGTTTCATTGAAGGCTGTTGCATTTCCAGTAAGCTAAATAATTCGATTTTCTGTTCCGCTCGAATTCTGTAAATAATTTGCGAGGTACCAATGGAAATTCGTCAGATACTTTACTTCAGGCAATAGGACATTTAATCCAAACGCCAATGATATCTGTTCGAGTCCTGCTACTCTGTTGCCTTCGCCTACGATGGGCTTCGCACTGTGGCCAGCTTGTGGTCTGCCTTGGTGTATTTGGTGCACACTTTTGCGAATTGATTAAGTGTGCCATATGTTGGGGTTAATATCAAGGTAATGATTTAACACCTTGTTACATACATGCTGAAGTTTGGATGCTGGACGGATGCAAAATGACTCCATGCGACTGTGTCTTTTTGGGGTGTTCGTAAAAATGTGAAAACGAAATCCACAGACCGCCGGCAGAGAGATTTATTTATGTTCCACCGGCATTTGTATGTGCAGATGCACACGCACACATACAAATATACTAACGCATCCACCCGCAAGTACGCGTCCAACTTGAAAATAAGGAATGCAAAAAAGAAGCGCTTATAGAGATCCTGGCAGAACCTGTGGAAAATCCATTCGATTGCTCGGCCATAGTAAAGTGACTTTGGCGCGTGTGTGAGAGCGGGTATTCTTAATTAAAATCAGATTGGACACGTCTGTAGGATTCACATTCGATCAGAGGCGAGTGCTTAATTGAATTAGTGGACGCGTTCTGATTGTTGTGATAGGCATTGTGTTGTGCTGACAACTACTGACAGCCCAAAATGAGCATTGATTACGGGCGAGAGCTACAGTCGCAAGCAAACGCCAAAGCACCGGAGGAGAGCTTTAGTCAACGAGTATACGTTCTCCGAAGACGTCAATTGGTTCGGTTCAGTGCGTTTAGTGCACCAAACACCGGGCAGGCCAGCGCATTGATTGGATCGGCCATTCATTATTATTCACAGCGTACGACGCGAGCATATCATAAATGCCTTATGCAGCTAGTGAGGGGGTCACTCCCCATCTCATTAGTCTTTATTCTGACTAGAGCCGATTGCGTTGTATTTTCTGTTTTGTCATAGCAAATCTCTTCACTTCGATAGCACTTTGTTTGGCTCGACTTGATTTCTCCTTTGTTGTCCGCAGTGTCACGGGACGGGGCATTGTTGTTGGCCAGCTAAATGGAAAGCCACTGGAGCACTGCCCAAATTAATGCATGTAAATAATTGGTAATCCACTGAATTAGGAGATCGCTTTCGTGTGTGGAAACAACAATAACAATGTGCCATGATACGGTTTGACAAGACAGACTTGTTGGAACGACAATGTCTGCCACTTATGAATCGATCTCCGAAACATTCATACATTGACACAATTGTGTGTCAGCTTTTTGTGTTCCTCGCAATGGATACGCAAGATTTGTTGGCATCGGAGGGGATTTGATACTCAAGACGGACGGATCACAATGGCCCTTCAAAATATTTCCACATGACAGTCAGCCTCGGAGGGCACACGCCGTTCCGTCCATTATGTATTGCCCTGTTGCCTAGCTTAGCCATAACCCTGGCGATGCAATAGTGACAAGATTACGATAATACGAATTCACACAAGTCAGTCTCCAACGTCGGTCGGCTATTGATATGTGTGGTTACAACAAAAGTCTATCGAAATCTATCCTTTCGATTGGACTGAGCGTTTCACGATTCTACGAAATTAACAATGACGATTGTGGCAAGTGCCAAAGTGACAGCAACTGGCTTTGAGTGCTGGATAACAGTCGCCCAGATTTAAGGGCACCCAAAATAAACTAATACGATCGCCACCTAATGTAAGACGACTTTTGAAGTTACCATTCTCATGCGAACAGGGGATTTTAAATTATTCATTATTTTTCAAGATAGGACAACACATGGTACAGTTACTTAAATCGAATTTATTTCCTCTGTTATTGGGTCAAACCCAGACCCATAAGGTTGGCCAAGAAGACTACTTATTGACAAGAATTTGGCAATAAATTTAGTAGTTTTGCACTATTGTGATTGGGCTTTCTTTGAATTTCATATCACAATTACGTCTTTTGACAGTAAACTTAGCTGTCAGATAAGCTTACTGGCCGACCTTATGTAGGCCTTAAGCAACCACAAGGACTGCTGGTATCAATTGGATATGTCAACAAATTGTTGTGATTTGAATTCGCCTTAGATTTACACATAACAAAATTGTAGAATTGTTTACAAAATTTTGCAATTCGAGAAGTTAGGTTAACCTTTATATACAGTAAGAAGGAAGAAGTGTATATCCAACGTAAGTTAGGCACGGGCAATGTGGAGATATAAAATACGTGGATGGATGGATGAACTGAGGCGTATCTTTATGTTGGAGATAAACCAATACGTGAAAATTCATCCACATATTTGTAAGGTTTTCTAATCAATACACTGCGGGACTACAACGGTGAATGGGTTGCTTCGAGGAGCAGAAATATGGTAATTTTTGGGGTCTGATTAAATAATGAGAACATATACAAATTGTGCATCCCGTACTGACTACAACTCCCAAATGTATTTTAGACATAAGACCCACCTAAAGTTATCTATGTATAATCTATAAACGACTTCCTGAAAATCTACTATACATTTATTAGATGCTTGAGAATCAACTTCAACTTAGCGAAGACCTTTGTCTGGAGGACACTGCAGTTTTGACAGTAGACTCAGGCCCTGTACCAAATTTTAAATATTGCTGAAGTGTAAATAGAACCAGATGTACCTAGACGAACTGCTCTGTTAAGTACCAGGTAACTTTTTTGAAGGAAAGAAGAAAGCTAACGAACTAGTAAAAAAGCGCACAATCCCCAAAATAACCAAAATTCAATGTCTCAAAAACTGAATACTGCAAAATCTGCAGACTGATGAAGAAGCAGCAACGATTGAAGATATATTATCTCAAATATCCCTCCCTCGCACGAATTATGGCGACCACTCAATTCACAGTCTCTTGGTTATTAAATCATATTGCAGCGGTCCCCCATTACTTTGAATTTCCAATCCATGTTGGTTAATAGTTTGAAATGTTTGCAATTTTAATAGGAAAACAAAAATTGTGAAGATTTTTAAATTCAATATTTTGATTGAATAAAACCATTTATACTGCAAATTCGCCCTGAATACAACTTTGAAATATCAAGTTTTCAAAAAGGTTGCTTTGTTATAATTTTCGCCTATGTCTGTACCTTTTTTTTTCTACCATGAATGTAGAAATTCCTCAAATTTGAAAAATTTCTGAGAAATGTCCTATCACTCACCTATCACTCAAGTCGGAATTTGTTTACTTTTTGGCTATCTTCCGTTCTGTCATTTCAACCACAATAACAATTTCGGCATTTAATTTAGTTAGGCGCTGGGGCGTTGACATCTGAGGATTCTTGTTTTTTTTTTTTTTTTGAAATTATAACATTATATTTAGTTTCTTTAAAACATTTTTTATTTATTTTCTTTATACACGTTTTCATTTCACATGTTCGTAAAACGAGAATTGAGGGCCTGGTCTTGATAGAGAACATTACGATTGGATTCTGTACTAAAACATTTATCACATGGAACCATTGTTAATATTTTGTCGATGGCAACAAGTGATGCGATTTTTGATAAAGCCTCAAGAAACCAGCTAAAAATCTCGTTACCACATAATGGGTGCATTTAGTTTTAAAAACAATATTTCCATATTTAGAACATTCTGTTTAGTTTAGATATGATTTGGTTCAATAGACGTATGTTATTTGGGTTTGCAAGTATCATAGGAATAATATAATATAGATACCCTAAAACTGAATCGATATTCCAAAAGATGTTGTGACTTAAAGTTGTCATTGTCACATCAGTTCATCAATTGGCTTTCCTCAATGTTGGGGTAAACAGAGTTGTTACTTCATTCCCAAAAGAGACTCGAGTTGAACAGTGAGCCAGACAGACTGGCATCATTTTCAAATTGCAATTTCATGCAAATTTGTTAATGTTTCCAAAGCTGTAAGCGTAATCCACCCACTCGCCATCACTCTGAGTACCTGCATGCTTGCCGAGGATCGTAGCACTATCTGTTTCCTGACGATATCTTCCTCCCACACGTAAACATTCGATGCTTTTCAAGTGGCAAACAAGTTTTTGGTTTGTTTGTGCGTTTTTATTCATGACAAATCCGTTTTATGCTCCTGCCGCTACACAAGCACATTGCGGTGTCAAACCGATTCGTGGGGAAAGGATGTTCGCAAACACGACACTTGCGCTTCCCGATTCGTCGTGGGGACTTGACGCGACTGTCCTTCATCTTTAGACAACGTAGCATACAGTCAGTATATCAAGTTGTCGTAGAATGCCAGTGAAATTTCCTACGAAGCGAATCACTTTTTTTTGGTTCATCTTTTTCTCAGTGTATAACGGATCTTGCTGCGTGCACAAACTATTGCTCAGCTACACGTCATAGCCAACAGATAGATCGATCTTTAATATTGTCGCAAGGAAGGCACTTCAGGAAAGTTAATTAAAAAGAGATAACATTCTATGCGACAAAGCACCAACGGTTCCCGTAAAGTGCGCCCAGCCCGCTCAAATGTCTGTTCTGCAGACAGAGCCTTGAGACAAGGATGATGGATGGGAATGATGGAATAGAATGAATTGCATTGTAATTGCAACATTTAGAAGTGCTTGCAAACAGAGTCGGCCACAAATTGACAGATGCAAATGCGGCGTGCAATGCCAACGGAGTGAGTGAATGTCACCCCGAGTCACGGCAACGTCATCGAGGAGAAGGCGTTGTGCCTCCATTGCATAACATTGCCATAAACTTCGCCCTTGTGGCCCCATGTATGCAATTAGGAAGCAAGTCGACAAATCGCAATGAAATTAAATTACTTTTTTTTTGGTTCGCGAAATAATCAATTTCAATCAAACAAACATTGTTTCCGTTTTGCGGAGGCAAAAACCCTCCGTCTAGTGGAGGATGGCACATCAGGATCGTCTTAAAGAAGAAAGGATAAGGAAAAAGGGAACAATGCGCAGATGTCAGATGTCACCGTAAATAGGAAATGGCACAAACCTTTGCAATTACATACTCGCAAATTTCTTCTATTCGATTCAATTCAATGACATTCAATTAAAATTGAACCCTTCGACATAAGCCGCAGACAGACGGGCTGACAGGGCATACGAGTCATTCGGAGTCGATTCGATCGCAAAAATCAAATGGCTCGGAAAACCTCTGGCACACATCAAAGCAACGGAGAACAACCCTTTGCCTTTGTCGCGTCGTTTAATTAAATTTAGTGCTTGGCAAAGAATAACGGAAATGTCAAAAATCGAATCAAAGATCGCAATACGAAGGTCGTCCTACTCCGCCGTTTTGCAATCGAACAATGCCGTTAATGTGCTCTAGAAACAAATTCATGAAAAGACCATTTATCCATCCCAAGAAGCAGGTGAGGAGCTCGCAAGCAGGCACAGGAAAACAACAGCAGCAATGATGTCGGTCGTCCACTCCATTCACCCTTTCGCAGAGACCTTTGCTCGTCGTGCGAAAGGTAGCGAATTTGCACAATTGTCATTTTAGATTTCAATTTCAACTTCAATTTTAATTTTTATTTCGTCTCTTTGTTGTTGGACGAAAGCAATGAAATTTGTTAGGCTTGATTTTTCCCATGATTCCCAAGGATTTATGAGAAAATCGAAAATCGAGAAACAGAAGACGAAGGGACATATGCGCGCTTGTTTGTCAAAGGCATGTCGATTTACTCGGAAGAGTTCAAATGGATTGCAAACGGAACCGCACAAAGCCCCAACCACGCCGCACCAACTGGCCGGCCGGCCGTCCAGCAATTAGGCATAATTTAGCTTAAGACTAATCCATGCCTAAACCACCACTAATTTTATTATTTGTGGTCACTGGTACAAGCCCTCTTGACCGGCCTTGAGCTGAGCTGGACATCGATCTGGTGTCGGCCAAGCCATGGAATCAATGCTAATCACGAGATTATAATCATGTCAACTGCAGTTGAGCCAAAAAGTCCTGTCGGCGGACATCTGGAACATAAACTGATCCGTGGGCAGACAAGGAAGCCGAGGAATTTCCTCCACTCAAATGATCTCTGAAAGGATTATACGACCGTTTGGATGTGTCTGCGGCTGTACCTGTCATTGTTGTGTTTTCCCAGATTGTCTGGAAAATCCCAAAACACATGAAAACATTGATGAGTCACACGGCACAAAAGAAAACACCACTCATAATGGAATTTATGTAAAGATATTATCGATCCCCGATCGCTTTAAGCCGGGGACAATGCCCGAATATTCAGCTCGTCTTTGTTGTCACAGAGCAGGTTGAGTGTTATCTGGCTGTAGCTGCATTTCCCAACAGGCGACAGTGTGTCTGGCACAACGAGGCGATCCATTACAATGGCGTTCGATCAGATCAATGCATTTGAGCGTGGGCCATTGTTCGTCGTTTATGGGCCATTCACAGACAACGCAGATCGCTTCGGAAACAACAATTCAGAGGAATTATTCCATTTCGTTTTATCCCCATTCATTAGACCCCTATTAAGTGTCCGCTGTAGCTGTAGTCATTGTTGTCGCATTCGGCGACTAATCCTATCCCAGCTGTATAGCTTATCCAATTAGTTGTCTGTCTTGGAATATTGTCAATTGTCCATAAAAACCAGTCCCCCAAAGAATTGTTGCCGATCGCAGCGGGTCTTCAGTTCAACGCTCAAGAGTCAAATGTTAAATGGCAGCGTACAAACCATATAACGTTGCCAGAGATATAAACACAAAGCGTTTAAAACATGTTTGTTATCTCTTCTACTTCTGGGATAAGAAGGAAACTGTTCTAGTTTTATTCCAAATAACAGAGTTTTTACATTCACAATATATTTGGTAACAAAGTACAGGTTACATTTATTGTTCGAATGAAGTACAAGGTTGCACAATCCGCTTGATCCAAGGAAGAGCTCCTAGGTTTAGATTTGGATACATAACCTGCAGATATAATGTTCACCGATTACTATTTTCCACCTTACTATATGACACATAGACATTGTACGTCTCTGGAGAATCATGATCATAACAGTTTAAATTTAGATACAGCTCTCCTAAGGACGTATGCACATCAAATGGAACGAATCTGTACCTCAGAAAGAAAATATTGGCACATAGACTCGATCTAGGAAGACGATTGGCAGGAATGGATGCTATGTCAGGAATAAATAATAAAAAAACACATTGAGTTTGCTGTGGAAATAGATAGAGCCATCCAAAGTCAATGTTGACAGCCTCAACAATAACTCTAAATAAAGTTTACATTATCAAAATAAATTAGGGCAACCTACCCCCTAGCTTTATGACGAAGGAACTATGTATAATCCCGTGGGGCAGCTGAAGATATAAATCATATAACAAGGAAAACCTAGTGTACAGAACAGACGAATAACTCGGAGAACATCCATATTAAATATGTTTGTTTTTTCACGAAGCTCTTTTAATTTATATAAAATAAAATATAATTGTAGAGAATTGGGTGACTACATTAGAAATATGTTTGTCATACAACTAGACTTAAGAACTTGTGTAATGCTGGTAAAATAAGCCTATGTACATGTGTTTTATTCGACCACACACTTACATACACACAGCCCAAGGATAAGCTGCGTTCACATCTACAGAGAAATGTGATAAAAACTTACAAGTAAATAAGCAGTTAATTTCGGCGGAGCCGAACTTTGAATACCCTCCGTCGAGACATACCGTTATATGGGGTCTATACAAAGACGACGACTAGCATAAGTAATGTTTTGTCATAGGCTGTAGTGTCGATTCCGAACTTTAGAATGGTGGGGGGTATAAAAATAGGAAAAACAGTTTACAAGAGGTATGTCGAGAAGCTTAGACTTTAATAAATTTTAAGTCGAATCAAAATTGACAATTTGTTAGCTATATCTGATTTTTTTGCTTATTTCTCATCAAACAACATTTTTAATCTCTCGATCAAACTACAGTGGATCGGTTAAGCTTAAGACATGCTCTGTATAGGCTTAATTTCTATAACACAGACTTGTGTGTTGCACACATGGCACCATTCGCAATTGAGGTTTAACAATTTCCCACCAAAACGCACTGCATTGTGCGGAGTCAACTGTATCGTAAAATGTCGCAGAGAACTGTATTTTATCCACTCCAATGGCTTTTTGTTTGTTATTTTGTGGAGCGACTAAGTAGCCCTTCCTCGGAACAACAACTGTTGTTACATAGTAAACATGCGTTGCGACTGATTCGAATACATTCATACATACATACATTCATACATACATGGTGCACCATCAAAGAAATATGAATGTGGCTATGGAAACAGATACAAATAAATAAATACATTTCCTATACACACACATACACACATATCATATACACATGCAGGGCTGTACAAAGGGATGTGATACATACACTCGTAAGTATGTAAAGGCCGCGCTATTCACATTCTATGCGTGTGTATTTACGTAGCACCCATTATTTACGTGTGTGGAGTGGTACCTCCAACCAAAATGATTAGGTAAAAGAAAAGGTACAAATGACAATAAAAGAACAAATGGAATTAGGAAAACTGAAATTTCATTCATAACAATGACTTTCGAATTTTGTATTTTCTTTTTCCACAAAACAGAAAAAAGATAACAAAAACATAAAACAGAAATACTCGAACCTTTTGAATCGTTACAAACAATAAACATCACCGGACCGGACCCTCTGTTAAATCGAACAATACAGGCGACGGAGTGTCTGCCAGGACTACATCATTGTTATTGTTCTTGCCGTTGTGTTGTTGTTGTTGTTGAGGTATTTTGATCAGGGTGTGCTCCATACACCTTTCTGGTGCTCCCTACACCTACCCGCGTTGGAACATGAACACACACACATACACAGATTAGAGGAGAAGCCCAGTGACTCGTAACAAATTATCGATCCGTTCAAATCATCTTAATTCCAATCCAACAAAGTCAAGTCTACTTCATAAAACTTGCTCCCATTTATGGCGATAAATTCCATTCCATCCGTTGACTGACAACTTACAACACGTTCAGTACTCAAAATGCACAAATTTAGTAGCATTTTCGAACAATTATCCATATCTCAACTTTAGATACCAACAGTGACCTTCATATAAAATTTCAGGATTTCAGTTTAGAAATTTCTCCCATTACCAAATTTAGTATCAAATTTAGTACGCATATCCAAAAACAGCTCCTTCTCTCAGCTACAGACACCAATAGACATCATCCATATCAAATGTCCGGTTTCCATTCAATACCAAATTTAGTACTATTTAGTACTTTTCGAACAATTAAAGTACGCGTTTTCAAAGCAATCGCCATAACTAACCCTCAGATACCAGTAGTGACCGTAATATCAAATTTCAGCTCTTTTATTGTCCCTTTGCCAAATTTAGTACACTTATAGTACTCATTTACAAAACCAACTCCATATCTGAATTAGAGCCACCAACAGAGATCTTTTTTCGAACGTTTCCAACGCCACTCTTTCCCATCCCAACCGATAGTTGGGCCGACCTCTCCATTACGTAGGGATCGCGTACTCACCATGATCCGTACCATGGAGGAAAATTAGTAGCCATTGAAATACCAGCTACAGAAAATATTTCATCGGCCGGTGGAAAAAGTCTATTGCTACTCATTTAAATACATAATTATTCTAGATTTTGTTATGTCAATAATAGTACCAAAATCTACGATATCATACAAAGAATTAAAGTCTAGATACAGATCAGATCAGAAAAGCAAACATATTGATTCAAATTGCCCTGTCGAAGGTTGGCTTAAATTTTGACTTTTTGGCAGCTACGCTCTTACCCAACGAATTGGCATCAAGCCCCAAAAGTTGGCCTCGAATATTTCGGTAGATGCATTTAAATTCAAGTAATCCATTTCCAGAACGGATTTTTTAAATTTGGCTAAAGTCATCGCTAAATTGCGAAGGAAACATTTTGCAAAAAGTTGTGGCTGTTTTATTTTTTCGTTTCAGCATTTGTCTATGCATGGTCATAAGAGGCTACTCAAACGCTGCGGAGTTATTCAAACCAATTTCCTCAACAGTTATTAATTAAAAGCATTTGTTAATAATTGTTGTACGTAAATACCTGGTACAACAGACTTTAGTTCAACATTGGAAGGGATTGGCTGGGTCACCCGTTCTATAGAAGCAGATACACATTTATTCGACACAGACAATTTGCCAAAGTGCACGAAGAAGGATGAAAACAGTTTTGTTTAAATTAAATTGGAAAATAAATTTTGAATAATAGGAAATGTTTATTTGCGCCATCTTCCAAAAATTCAAGGTCACTGGTGTGTTGGATGTGACCTATTTCATGGTGCTTACAAACAAAACGTCTCAACAAATTTGTTTCTTTTTTTAAAACGAGCCATGTGAAACTGATGAAAAAAATATATTTATGCCAATGGGTTAGAAAATTACCCTACGGGTCATCTTTAAAAAATAAGACAAATGTTGGACTGTATAGGTACATAATTCCAATGTTTTTTTACCTATTTCCTCGTATTTCCTAAGAATATTTGGAACATACGTATAATGCAGCAAGAGTTTGCATAAATCTGACATCGAAAGACCATTTTAGTCAATAGCCCCAAGAGTTTTGAGGAGTATGTTATTTCTTATCGGTACAAATGTCTTCGAAATGCATTCAAACCCGGAATACAGGGCATTAGCCCTATGCATACTTACTTTTCAAACAGCATTTTCAAAGTTCATGGGGCTTATGTAAGTTCAACAAATATTTTTTATACCCTACAACACTATGTGTTGGGGGTATTATAAGTTTGATTGGCCCAAAAATTATGTAACACCTGGAAATATTGGTTTCCCACATAGGAAAGTATATATGGATCTTCCTAGCTCGCCAAGCTGAGTCGATCTAGCTATGTATGTCCGTCCGTCCGTCTGTCCGTCTGTCCATGTTAATTTGTAATCACTCTACAGGTCGCAATTATGGCCCGATCTTCACGAAATTTAGAATGGAGGTGGGACTGGGGTCAGAATAGAACCCTATTTCTTTTGGAGATGATCGCCAAATGTTTAGGGGTTGAAATGGACCAAATACTGAAAAAATGTCGGATTTTGCAGTAGCTATGCAGGTCGCAATTATAGACCAATCGACGACGGAATTTCGCATGTAGCTAGAGTTTAGGGCGAGGAAGAAGCCTACCAATTTGGGTGGTCATCGGATAACATTTAGCGGGTAAAATAGACCATATCTTTTGTGTTGAAAAAATTCAAAATTTTTCATTAAACCGCGAATATTTTAAATCCCGGCGAAATCACAAAGCCATGACAAGGTTACTTCTGATCTTTACACTGATGTTAATATCCAACAAAACGGATATATAGCAAAATATGTGCCATATATATGTTTATCAAAGAAGATATGCTTGAAAAATCTCTTATATGTCGAGAACGGCTGAACTGATTTCGAAAGTTCTCATTAGTTTAGAATGGCCTCTTGGCAGGAAAGAAAAAGCGTCTAAAAAAATCTCATAAAAATATCTCTCTAAAGATGAAAATATTGATTTTGTAAAATTTTCTCATATTTTTTCAATTTTGTCATATTTTTGGCATATTTTCATTTTGAATTAAACATTTGGTAATATTTCTACAGCTAACAAAACTAAGTAGTTAGATATCAGGATATCATATACAGATCGCATTTATGGCCCGATCCTTACGAAATTTTGCATGGGTATAAGATGAGGGTCAGAATATAAGCCTACTCTTTTTGGAGATAATCGCCATATATTTAGGGGTTGAAATGGACCAAAAAAAATGCAAAATTGACAGCAGGTCGTAATTATCGCCCGATCCTCACGCACATTTGAAAGGGGGTTACCGGACATTACAAAAGCCAAGCAGTTTTGGATGGCCATCCAAAAATATTCAATGTGTGAAATAGTTTGCCAAATTTTGTAGACAAAATACGAAAATGTCGATTCCAGTGACTTTTTGGAGAATTCACAAATACAGGAAAAACGCACTTCTGACTATTTCGTTAACGCTGATTTCGATGAAGAATATAGTCAAATGTCTGTTTCTAATTTTTTTGGGAAATATTGGTTCCAGATCTAGGAAGACCATTTACGTGCAACATCTACCAATAAATTGGAAATGAGCAAATTAGTTTAAGTTGCTATTACTCGAAAATTAGAGAACGGAACCTGATGGTTTTCTTTTATTATTTGTCACAAAATCTTTTGGAATTCTTTCGAGTATCTCGCCTATATCAACTGTATGGTTTATTATAGTGTTGTAGGGTATTCAACGGTCGGCCCCGCTCGACTGTAGCCTTTGCTTACTTGTTTTTTATTTATTTATATTCAATTAACACAGTTACCTTATTTATTTTTTATTTATTTATATTCAATTAACACAGTTACCTTACCAAAACTTCTATACATAATATTATTGCAAAATAGTCAGGCTTAATCCCATTATTGTTGTTTTTATAAAAACAGCGTTTTGGTAATGTTTACAAAGGAGTAAGGCAGGGAATACCTATGTTTCGGAAAGAGCCACCAATCCTCATCAGTTCCCTTATTTTTTGTCTGGGATATTCTCCTCAGGAGTTATTTTAAAAAATAACTTTTTTTACCCAAGTGACGAGATCGTAAGCTCAATAGAAGAGGAACCAAAGAATTAAGTTAAACTAATATTCTAGGTTACCATCTTTCTCAACTAATAAATAATAATGGGGTTAAGCCTGACTATTTTTCAATACAACATTTTGGGAGTATTCTTTTCAGTTAGAACTTAAATCAAGCTCGAAGATGAACTACATTGTTTAATGAGTAGTTCCTGTTAAGTGAAAGAGTAAATACGGATCCATGTTGTGGTAAAAGTCTCATTCGGCAGAGACCCTTTCGAATGGTAACATCCAATGTTTAATACTCTAAAGGTTGTACCCCCATTTTCCTCCGATTTAGATGGTTTTCCGAATTTCTTTGTAATGGTAAAACCAGTAATAAAGAGAAATGTGAAATTCGCTCTGAGAGAATAGGGTTTCCCAGAAAGTACGAGTGCGGATTACACTCTTTTGAGCACACTCTTTGAGCGAAAATTGGATAAGTCCTTTGCGGAACATGATTCTGTTCAACATTCAAATCATCGTAATTCACTTCGGGGCATTGAATATCAACTTTGCAAGTTTCCAAATATATTAACGAATGGATGCTAGCAAATTGTTTGAGATCCCCTAAATACACAAATACACACTCACACATTTATTTAATTGTATGTTTTTGAGGGAGAACAAATAAAATAGTTTTGGGAAGTATTTACGGGGCTTATGACACAAAACGATGCTTTGCGTGAAGATTAATTCTGAATTACCGTCAACACTTTTGCTGTACGGCTGGTCACAAACCCCCGTTTTGTTGTGTCAAACATTGAATTCAGAGCGAACGAAATGCACGTCACTCACCGAGAAGCAATTCGCAAGGAAATCACAACAAAAGCAAAAAGGTTAAAGCACGACAAGATGTTGGGTAGTTTCCTTAGCTTTTTCGCATTACCTACTTACCCGGTCGTGAGCACTGAGACTCGGGAACCGCCAAGCACTCACTTGACTGGTTTGAGGCACTTGGTTCAGATATGTAAACTCCCGATGTGAATGCTAATGAATGGGTAAAATGTTTTCACAAAAGGGGCGAGAATTTGGACAAGTTCTTTGATTTCTGATACAAACAAAACCAAATTTGCAAGGTCAAAGTTTAAACAAAACTTGGCTCGCAATGTACGTTGTTAATTGCTGAAAAGCCCTTCAGTCATTGTTGCCGGCTCATGAATAATGGCTGCCTCGCTAGCTGGCTGATTGACTGGAAAACGAGAAGGGTATTTTTAATTTCTAAAGTGGCACTCGAACATAATGTTCGCTAATTGTTGATAATGTTACGTCTGGATGAATGCAATCCTTTGTGGAATATCCTTGTTGCCTTATCTTGCCTCTTAACACACTCGTAACTCGTATGTTTTTGGTCCGCATGGTATGTCGTCGTTCGCTTCGAAGGGAAGCAGCTACCGGGCAATGGAGGAATGTAGCGGATGTAAGAACGAGAATAAATGGTTCTAAACGTGCTTTACAAGACCATGCAAATAAGACCGTAATTGATGAAATAGCCCAGCAACTCAGCTGATGTCCATTAGCCCTCCGAGCCGAAGAGGACGAAATCAAATTAAAAGAATGCGATTTTTATTATTGAACCACAAAATATAAAAGTTCACCACCAGACACATGTGTGAATCGATGTGAGTACATGTGCATGTGCGTCCATACATTCACACGCACATACATGTACGAGATGGGCTTCCCTGCCTGTTTGTCTGCCGGTCTGTCTCCTAATTTATGACGTTTTGGCATTTTAGTGGTCTTTCTTAAGCTCGACACCCGCCTGCCAGAATTCCAAGCCCAGCGGGGAGCCCACTTGAGCGTTTACCTTTTGTGCTTCGCCTTTGTTGTGATACGTATAGAGATTTGGAGAACAATGGGACAGAATCGAAATGAAAACTCATTTCGATACAAGTCATTTCAGAAAGCGTCAAAGCATTAAATCCAACAGAAAGACTAGAGAAGCGATATGTGATCTGTGAAGTGAATGCACCGCATCAATATCCGAATGACGTGTCATTGGCTTTGATTGGATTTCATTCAGAGCAGCGCTGAGTGTAATGGCCATAAACATGATTATGAGAAACGACAAGGCACTCTGCGTATGCCCTGCTAGCACTCTGCCAGACAATCGGGCGGCTATGGTTTGTGACGCTACGATCGGAGCAACGCATAACCAGTTGCATCTGCAATCCGAATGATACGACTTGGCACAGAAAACCAAGTCACACCAATGGTCATGTCAGTATTCTAGCATCTGGTCTACGATGCTTTCTTCTCCCAAAAATACACTGCTATTCACCTAGTGGTAGCTACAGTGAACTCCAGACACAGTCGATTTGTCTAGCACAGAGTAACTCGGCTGTCAGGCCAACTAAAACACGGAGTAACCTTCTAATCTTTGCAATAAAACCGAACGGTTCGACTTGTAGAACAATCAAAATGTGTCAAACTTCTGTCAGTGGATACAGGGAATGATATCTCTATTGTTTTTCTAGCCACGTCGACCTTAGTCATAATCGTATTTATGATTCATTATCAGTGACCTGACCGAAATCGTCATTTACCGAACATCAACAGGGCGTTGTATGTCCGTAGACATTTTGTTCGATTGCTTTGATTACCACATCTTGGCTGCACATCTTCAAGTAGTACAGGCAAGGACATGTACATAATTTATATTTTCAATATGAGCCCCAGCCATAAATCATAATTGTTTACACGGACGGAGATCGCAGCTCAAAAATATTGTCTATTGCCAATTGTTCCCGATGCCCTAAAAATTATGATTTATGACACAACACACCGCTGGCGAACTAACAAGAAGGGGATGTTGCCCGGCTTTCCGTTGAAGCAGATGCAGTTTCCCTCCTAATTACTTCGGAGTTTTGACGCTTACGGAAGAAATCAGGTACAATTTCGAAAAGAAACGCCAAATGAAGTCGTCCTATCCAGTATCCACTCCTATCAAATCTACGACCAGAGACGGCAACAAATAGAGAAATGCCAAAGTGGGGACACTCTGGAAGATATGACAGTGACCTGAATTCGATGTAGAGGTCTCAACAAATGGGTCTTGGATTTCATTGAACATTAACAGATTGTTAAATGAGAATTATATTCTAATAAGTCCTCTAGAAATATAATATGTAAATTTTTTTGCGTTAAATGCTACCACTCTACTGGTAGGTTCTACTGGATTTTACTGTTCATACGCTATGAAAAACCACGCCTCATTGCACATTAAAACCGAACCTACTTCTGTAAATGGTTTTTGGACTCAGAATGGTATG
This sequence comes from Musca domestica, assembly GCF_030504385.1. Classification (NCBI taxonomy): domain Eukaryota; kingdom Metazoa; phylum Arthropoda; class Insecta; order Diptera; family Muscidae; genus Musca; species Musca domestica. Next base: position 1,218,771 of record NW_026712232.1, read on the forward strand.
GAATTACAAAATTATATTATTTTATGAAAAATAAATGCATTACAAACTTAAATTCATTTGCCTACCTACCTACCTATCATTGGGCATTCTCACTGTTTCAATTTGGCCATATCAAATACAATTTCAATATCTTTTTATAGTTCCATAAAATACGACTAAATTCACACCTTGTTCTATTTTTATTAGACAAGGCCACGACACTAAGAGTCACAATTCTCCATACCCTGTTGACATTCTTGGTTATTCTACAATCAAATTCTATTATAATTTTAGTACTTTTTGTACCCGCATATAACTCTACATCTTTGGATTTAGTACCATTTTCGTAGTTTTAGTAGCAAAAAGAGTTTTTTATACCCTCCACCATACTATGGAGGGTATATTAACTTTGTCATTCCGTTTGTAACTCCTCGAAATACTCATATCAGACCCAACAAAGTATATATATTCTTGATCAGCGTAAAATTCTAAGTCGATTTAGCGATGTCCGTCTGTCTGTTGTAATCACGCTATCTTTCGAATGAATTGAGATAGGTGGCTAAAATTTTGCACACATGTTTATTTTTCCAGTAGGCAGGTTAAGTTCGTAAATGGGCCATGTAGGTCCACGTTTTCATATAGCCCCCATATAACAGTACCTCCCTATATTCGGTATTTTGATGATTTTAGCGACATTATTCACGGGAATTGTTTCAAATTTGGTATTTGAAGTTCAAAATGGATACTACACCCTAAGACGGAAAATTATCCGTGCAAGTCCACGTCTTCGTATAGCCCCCATATAACGGTACCTCCCGATATTCGGTATTTTGATGATTTTAGCGACATTATTTGCCAGAATTGTTTCAAATTTGGTATTTGAAGTTCAAAATGGATACTACACCCTAAGACAGAAAATTGTCTGTGCAGGTCCACGTCTTCATATAGCCCCCATATAACGGTACCTCCCTATATTCGGTACTTTGATGATTTTAGCGACACTATTCACCGTTTATTTCAAGTTTCGAATTTGAATATGGTAATGACTTATGACAAACAATGCCTATGTATGTCCACGTCGTATAGACCCCAAAATAACGGCTATATTCGGTATTTTTAAAATTTTAACAGAATTTTTTAAGGATTTTATTTTTTTTTAAATTTCCAAATTCGTTGCAAATGGTGGAGGGTATTAAAAGTTCGGCCCGGCCGAACTTACTGCTTTTTAACTTGTTATACTTTAGAATTAAATTTCTGTGAACATTTTGTCCTTCGATAGACCAATCTGGCTATCAAAATGCTGAAATCAGGCTTCCACTATGATCTAATTAAATATTTAAAGTACCAATTTAGAAATTAATGCTCCCAGAATGTATATGTATGTGTTTATTTTTTTTAATAGCTTTCGATATTCCCAGTCGGCATTTTTTGAAATTTTTAATCATATTCAAGTCTTTTTTTTTCGGGAGAAAAACGTGACCTCCCGCGACTCTTCTAAATAAATCACATATGAGTCTTCCTCTAGATTAATTAAGAGTATTTTTCGACCATTTTCTGATCGTTCTACGAGTCGTTTTCTAATCATTTATTGCGCTAGAACGCTTAATTTGTGAATCTTTTTCGAGTCTTTTTTATGTAATTTTTTGATCATTTATGAGTCTTAAGTGAGTAATTTATTTGTCTTTTAAGTGTCATATATCACTCATATGTATATTCATTTAGGAGTCTTTTTTGAGTCCCCTTTGTCTTAAATTCGAGTCATTTATGAGTCTTATATGCGTGTTTACGATTCTACGAATCACGTACGTGATTTCTAAATATTCGGATGTACCGTAAAAAATAATTTAATTATTTATGTTCATATAAAAATTTATTTAAAATAAAAATAATTGATTATAATTTGTACTGTAATATCAATAAATGCAATTGTAAAAAATATAGTAAAAAATTAAATAAGAAAATGAAAAAAAGGAAAAAAAAACGAAAAATCAAAAAATAAAAAAATAGAAACTGCAATCGGAGCCGTTTTCTTTTTGTAGCGCGGTCTCTAGCGTTAACAAAATGTTTTTGTAGGCTTGTGATCATATCCTTGTCGTTGTTTGAGTATTTGAGATGACACATATCTGAAATAAAATATGTACAAGTCTGCCCATTTTACTAATTCTTTATATACGTGTTAAAAAGACAAACTTACTTTTGATTACTGTAAATAAATAACACTTCTCTGCACTCAGATTTACCCTGTCCTCTTCCAGCTGAATTGGCAGGCTAATTTATCGGTTTTTGCAATAAACTCTTTCTGGAAATAGATTATCAAAAAAATATATAAGTATTAATAGTTTATAAAGTAGTGAATTAATCAATCAAATGCCCAATTTTCTATACTTACAAATCAAGTTCTGTCTCATTTTGCTTCACCAATTCACATTTCTGGACATTTTCTTTATTTTCCTCATATTCAGTTTACTTCTTTTTTGCCTCTTTTTTGTCATAGTTTTTATTTTAGCCTTTTCTATTTTTATAATTTAACTTGCTGACATTTTCTTTATAAAAATTAATAAATAAACAAAGAGATAAACGTACACTTTTTCATATTTTTTTCACTTTTCAATATTATACACTTTTGCTGTTGACGCCTCCATGCACTTTTTATAAATGAACAGTAATTCAACTTTTTGATAGTCAGTCAAGAAACAAAATGACCCTTGCATAACAAGGGTCATTTATGCACTTATCTGTGCAAAATATGATCAAAAAATACACAATTTTGATCACTTTTCAAACAGCTGCCAGATCTTTTTAAGACTAATCATTTTTCAATCTCTAGATGATCGCAATATGATAATAAATAACGGAAAAATGGTCACATTTTGCACATCTTAATGAATGATTTGCGATTCCCCTACATTTTGTTGTTGTATATTAAACTGATCTCTTTTCACTCATTAGATAGAGTCATTTTTGAGTCGCTTTTCGATCATACAAGTCAGTTAATCATTTTTTGGTCACCAAAAGGACTCGAAGAAGACTCACCAAAGTGATTTTTTCAAAAACAATCTTCCAAATGCTAGCTGGGTTATAACAAGCTTCGCACTAATAAGTTACATTAAGGTATTTTAGATTAAGATACATAGAATTCTATTCATTAAAATTAATTTTAATTTCAAGTTAAATTTAATCAACTTTTGTACGACATTTCGAAATCTACAGGTTGAGCGGAAACGTGGTTACTTCGGCAACGTTACGTCTGGAATCGAAGTTGGGCATATGTTAATGATTGAAGCAGTCAGAAACGCTGAACACAATCTACACAGCCGAACAGATAACAAAAAAGAAAAACAACAGCTTCTATGCCCGATACTTGAAAACATTGCTATGAAAACAATAGGAAATATGTTACAAATCAACCAAAACTACAAATAATGGACCCTAATGACTGATCAGCAACAACAACTGGAATGAAACCAACAACAACGCCAACAATGGTGCGACTTTTGAATGAAAACGAACAAAACGCTAAAAACAAACGATCTCCAAGTCAATGAAGTGCAAATACTCGTTATTGTTCGCAAATGGTGAGGAGCGCCCAGTGTAAAAAGATCGCTCCTCACCATTTGCGAGCAGGGCAAGCAAGTAATTAAACGCTACAACAGAGCAAACAAATAGGGTAGCAGCAGCAGCAGCATTGCTGATACACTCACTCAACTCTGCTGCCAATCATTGTGGCTAAAATTGCATGATCGCATTCCTTTTGTACTTTCCATGGAATGAAAAGCGATTTCCCAAACTATCAACTAAAACGCATCGAAAAGACAATGGAATTCGGCCGTTCCATTGTTTGGCAGCGTTTAAATCAACTCGAAACTGTGTCAAAACAAACTATTAATGGCATGGAATCGGGCTGGGTGTTTGTTTCGCCGAGTGTACACATGTATGTGAGTGTGTATCTCTGTTTGCGTGTGTGCGAATGCGATCAATTTTACATTCAAACAAACAAATGGTTTACAGATATCAGAGGCACAATAACTATTATCGAACACAAAGACTCTAATTTGGTAGATCTCTCAATGTTTCCGGTCCATTGTTCACAAGCTGCTCTGCTAGCCGACATAAAGCTGATGCCTGGACCCGCCAGCAAATAGCGTTGCATTTTCCGCAGTCAGCTTAACAATCAAAGACATGAAAATTAATTGGCGTGGCTGCAGCATCCACTCGATTAGAGTGGCCTCTTCGATACGACCGAATTACATGACGTGATTACAACCAACATTGGCACTTCGTCCCTCGCTGATGCTCCATTTTGGGAGTCGTAAACGGTTTATTCACTCAGTGTCTACGACCATAACCATATCGGGATCCCATCCTAGAAACTCTAAACGGGCCTTTGTTCAAAGCGTTAATTGGACGTTCTAATGCACTCCCAGCCTAAGTAAATGAGTACAGTTGGCAAGCGGAGTCGCCATGCGTCGCCGTGAGAAGTGATTCGCTGAGTAGCACCTGATTTACATATGAAATAGATTGTCAAAACAGACTTGGTCTGGCTGGCTACTGCGTCTGTTGTCGATGGGATCGAATGCTCGATCTGCGACTATTGTAAATAGCGTAAAACAATGTTTACCATCGTTTAGAAGATAGGCTCGAAACTGTCATCCACTCCGATATGCCCTTCTGACAATGACCAATATTTGGACAGCTCATTCCGTGATCTGAACAGTGGCCAAAAAACAGTAGTGACAAAGCATCGCTTCCAATTCAATGGGGCGAACAATCGTATCGTTGCTGGGTGGTGTTAATTTGTTGCTCAACCTTTGTTTAGGAGATAGCAATGTACTGGCATAAGTAAATAAACACCGGCAAGTGCAAGTACCACGACAGCGCTCACATGTAATCTTAGGTGTGTGGGTGTGTTGGTGTGTGTGTGTGTATGTGTGTGAGTTTGTTAGTTAGTTTGTTTGTTTTTGTGCACATGTAAATTGGTGCAGTCAATTGCATCGGTCAGAATTTACACAGTTGCGACGGAGGTGTCTTCGGTTATATGTATGTATTCCGCATATAAGGGCCTCTGTCCAAACTTATCTGGCGACAATGCATGGCGTCATCTCGTAATGCACGTTAATTAAGTCGGTGTGTCAATAAACTCACTCCAGGCCAACTGACAGACAAATTATAAGTGCCCCATGATCCGCGGGGAACAGCATTGTCATCGATTTCAGACTAAGGTGTCCCTTTGTCAAAATGCATTTTTGACTGAATAGTGTGGGTCGAATATTCCTTTGCGAAGTCATCTTTCTACATTTAGTGGAACATTCATGGCTTATAAGATCTCTGGAATGTCCTTGAAGAGCTGTTTTTAGGTGTGTTCGATGAATAACTTGTACAGATTAATAGTAAATGTTGATCGATACCCGAAAAGTCCAATAAATGAGAGTCAGTGAGGAGAGCAACAGCTCTTACTGGGAATTTTTTTAAGATGGACATTTTTCTAAGTAAGAAATATTAAGAGAATTTGGAAATAGCTTAATATCTTAATTATATTTCAGATATTAAGTACTCAACATAGTATTATCAGAGGTGCTCAAAACCGTGTTCTAGAACATGAACAGAAAAAAGAGATAATTTAAGAGAAAATTAAAATTCTGTTTTTCTTTATATTTTACGATTCAATTTAATTATTTTTAACGTGAATGTTTGCCTAAATAATTTATAAAGCAAATGGATAAAAAATATTTGTATAAATAATGACATAACCCTTTTTTGTTCTTGATTTAAATAAGCAAAGATAAATTTGACTGAAAAGAGATATTTCTTTTTGAGCACCCCTGGTAAATCTATCTTTTTCTTCTATTAAACCCAATGTTTGAATGTGCGTTATTATGTTGAAATTTCCTAGAGGCTCCCTTTAGGACCCTTCTTTAAAACCATGTTTCCAATCTAATGAACGTATTGATTCAAGAATTAATTAATTTAAAACCAAGTACAATAATGAAGCCGGGGAGATTCATATTATTTGGTATGGAAATCTATGACAATTGTCATCGTAGTCCTAATGGGTTAGATGGGTAGAAGAAGACCATCCTTTATTTAAATTGATGTTTCCAACAATTTAAGAGGGTATCTCATTTGTTTAGCGAAACATCTGTTTTCTTGCTGGACTTGACTGTACGGAGACGTGAAGGAGACATTTTTCTTAGTGCAACTTATCATGAGATGCTCGTCATGAGCCTCTTCTACTATGTGGTTAGCATAGAAAAGTAATCATTTCTTATTTAGTGTTAAGCCCCACTCAGAAAGTGAAAATAAACGCTGATTCTAATCGACGCAATCCAGTATTTCGATTAGCTTGGGTCATTGTTGTCAAGTGTCGTGACAATTTGTTGTGCCCTAATTACACTAACGTTTGCGCATATTGCATGCACAGGCACAAATAGCTTCTGGTCTGCTTTGTCTGTGGCAACGATTTCGCTATCATCAAAACCTTTCACTCGATTTCATACAATGCACCTGATGGGAGTTCCTCCAGATAGATAAATTGCCTAACACAAAAAACCTAGCTCTTCGTATGGCAAGCATGAAGGTCCACTGCTTCAAATGTGTGCGAAAAGTAGGATGTTGATTATTGCTTGCTCTCTGAACTACGGCTTATTGAAAATCCCTACCAAACCTCCAATAGTATTTAAAAAATCGTTTCGAAAATTTTCAAAACTTTGACTGCTCACTATCTTAAAGTTTTCAATATCTTCTTCATTTCATTGCGACATGCAACCCCCTTCTTGCCTAGAAGCATTGTTTGCAAGCAGTCCGCTGGAAAATGAAACATGTCTGGAGGTCTAAGTGATGGATAGGCAATAGAACTTTAGAGCATTCATCATCGACACCAAATTCAAACATATTGCATAAAGCGAAAGTGTTTATGTGACTCCAATTTACCGCCGTGTGGCCCCTTAACCTTGAGAGGGACATCTACCTCCTACTAGTGTCTTCTACATTTGCACACATCTACTCCTGTTTTTTGTTTATCAATATGAGAATTGGCTTTCTGAGAAGGAAAAACATTTTTCCAAAAAGCCATCAGTTGAGTTTGGAAAATATTTATGCATCCATCGGAATACAGGGGCAGTGTGCAGCGAAACAATGCCATTCATTGGCCAATATTGATTGTTGTCGGAGAACATTTGACAGTCGATCCAGGGAAAGATGCTAGTATGTTGTTTATATGAATATAGATAATTTTGACATTTGTCGTCAACATACATATTCGTGAGAGGAGAATGACAACGGCGGGTGCGCGGGCGATAGCGCATTGGAAGCGACAGCCACACAGATACACATATAAAGCGCTTGTTTTCTATTTCGAATGTTATTTGTGGAGCGATTGTTTGGACAGATGTTTTTCTTTTATTGCCCGACTCGGAGCTTAGTGCAGTTAACAATGAAGAGTCAATAAAAATTAGTTGGAATGGGTAAATGACGATGCCACAGACAGCGTTTCTCTACTCTGGACGATTTTATAATAGTGAGCTGAAGAGGGTAACGCTTTAAGAGTGGGAATTTAATGTTTAGAGTGTCCAGTGCATATTTGGTAGCCCTCTGTCCTTCCTCCATTAGGTTGAGATACTCTGTGGTCACAGTATTCAAAGCCTCATACTTTTATTTCCGAAGAAAATCCTTCGCCATGCAACCAGAGAGGAGAAGATGGTAACACAAACAAAAACAGAAAAGCTCAACGCACAAACAGAAATAAATCGCTGCAAAGCAAATCGTTTAATTACTTGTTTGTTTAGTTATTTTGTTGTTATTGGTGGTGGCGGTGTTCGTTTGGTGCTTTTGTGCCTGGCTTTTGTCTTAGCCACGGATGTATGTAGGTTTACCCATTCGAACTTTCATGGCATACGTGTCGATGATCCCCCAATAACAATAAAACGCACAAAGAAAACAAAAATTAAATGATGAGGTCCATTATTTACTAATTTATCGGGCATTGTGCTGGGAAAATGAGTTTTCTCCACCACTTTGCTCTCCATGCTGCTCGATTGTGCTTCAGGCACCTCTAGCACACAAAAAACGCCGAGCTTCAAGCACAGCTCAGCTGAGCCGACAGACAGATCTAAAGAAATCAAAACAATAGACACAGAATATCATTAATGAATGTTCCGAATCTCCTAATAGAGCAATCATAGTCGAAATAATTGAAAGTCATTGTGGTCTTCGTCGGAAACGAATCGCATACGCATCTCAGCAAGGTGTCGATCTCTTTGCACAGAATCCCCAGTGTTTGTTTGGCGGGGTAACTAACTTAAATGCACTACTAAATGACGAATTGCAGGAGGCGTGGCTAGCTATCTACCATAACCCATAACTCATAACTCGAATGAATTACTTTGCTTTATTAATTGCTGTCCTTAAAAGGGAGTATCAGTCTCCAGCCACAGAACTAGTTAGCTAGGAGAGATTGTCATTACTGCATTCCGGCCACATTTCATTTCTGACTACCGGACCCCAGCCCTAAAAAATGATTATTGCTTCCGCTGCTGTGTGCTTGGCTCGGCGCACAGCACGTTCAGAGATGACAGTCGAAAGTTGTTACCACATTCAAATCTGTTATCCGCCACGCTTTATTGATATTTAGAAAGTAGCTTCCTTTGGCTTACGCCGACCCGCCCATCAACCGCCACTGAACCAGTGCCATTGTCACTGTCACTGCTGCCCGCCAGCAACAGTATCTTTTGCGACAACAACTAATGTGAATCACAAGGGTTTCCACAACATTCAAAGGCCATGTCAGACACCAAAACACTTGGCTAACTACTCGCGAATGTAATTTGTTTCCGCTGTGACCTCTGCGGGGGCCCGCTGCGATACAAAGCATCTGCATCCAGCACGAGGGTATGTGAGACGGCGAGTCCGTAACATATGAATTATTGCCAAAGAATCGCATCATCTCGCCCTTGCTTTCGCTGAGCAAGAGTAGCGGCCATAACAAAAGTCCTGGTCAAGGGTTAGTGCTTTGAGCTGTTGCAGCCGAACAAAGACGTGGATACATGCGTTCTTCTATCTGAAGGCTGCGCTTGTGTTCCAACTACGTCCTGCATCCAGACGCATAGCAACTACAGCGACACGCTGCCTAGAAGCACGGCGAGTACTTGAAGATGAATTAGCGATTTGCATAAATTTGTCATAATTTCATGTTAATTTGATTTAATTAGATTTTTAACACTGCCACCTCCCTCGGCAGCTGCCAAACCACCACACACTCATAAATAATCCTTACAATGGAGGACTGCCAGGTTTAATGCATTCATACCCAGTGTTCCACTCGTTTATGAATTTTTAATTAATCACGTCGTTTTTAATGCGCAGCTACCCCTCCGCCACTTCGATGGGGCGCTCAAAGAAAGCCAAACAAACGAACAAAACAATTGCTGGCACTTGTAGACGCAGCTCGTTGTGGAAAGTGTTGTTGACAAAAACATCAACGTAAAAAGGCGAAACGGAAAGAGCAAATCTCATCATTATTGGTGCAATGTATTCCAGGCGAGCGATGTTGTACAACACCTAATTACATGTGTACATACATATCTGCAATCCATTTCACGTCGCCACTTGCGAAGTCGGGGCGGATAAATTACAACGGGAGTAGTTATTAATATTATCCCTTTCACACCTGAGGCCAAATCCAACGTAGGGTGCTTTGAAAATGGCAGCCATTTTCGGCCCGGCTGGTCCAGCTTCCCTCTGAAATGGTAAATGTAAAGACATTTTCGGATTTTTTTTTCTTAAAATGAATTATTCTCATTTGTGCACCGGTGAACTTGCACTCGTTTTTAACACGGCTACTTGATTTGACTTCTAAGTTACCAAGCAATCTGTAAGAGAATCCACATGCCCAATACTTGAACAAATCTGTCAAAACTCAATGGGGCGTAAAAGGGGCCTGGTTAAGGGTAAATTTCGTTTCGACACTATCGTAAGTTAGTTTTAATTAGGAAAGAATAACTAAAACTTACAATCGAATCGGCAACCTGAATTTGCTTTCTAAGCCAAATCTTAGGCACTTCACTTTCAGTCAAATTTTATTAGCTTCTCGCGTTAACAACACTAATGTTCGTCTTATTAGTTACTTTCAGCCAAAGCGGTGGTGTTTTCTTACGATGTCTGAAAGTCATCCATCCTTCCATTCATCCATCCACAAATAAACACACCCTAACCCCCATTTGACTTTTTCTTCAAGTGGTGCCATAAATTAATTCAGGCCCAAGCAGGACACAACCACCGAGACTAATGTCACCATTGCCGGCCCCACCTCCGCTGCCAACGTTGCTAAACTAACACTCTATTCTGTCGCATCGTCCTTTTGGAAACCGTTAAACACACCGAGCTTTGTGGCGTAAACAAGTCGCTTCCAACTCAGTTGAAAACCAAGGAACAAACGCACAGCCAAACAGACATAAACGCATGGTTCACAAATGAGTGCTAAACACACAAAGTCCAACAAGAGGGTGTTTTTGTAGCAATTCCGTTTTCTGCCTTTATGGTCCTTATTATCCGACATACGCTCACACAAACACAAGTACTGAGTGGTGGTTAATTCGAAACATATTTCAAAGCTCGTTTCTCTTAATTGATGGAGTAATTGGCATTAATGTCATTGTAGCGTCATAATGCAACTACTTCAATGGCTCTCAAGCGGCTGACTGCTCTGGTTGATCGTTGACAGTTTTCGTGAGCCCCCATCCTAAATGCGGCCAATCATAGTTCGACGGGGTCTGGCCTGAATCATCTCAGCGACAGGACAAATTAAGGACAACCATACAAATTATATACACATATTCTTAAGCAGCGAAAAATTCGATGTTGATATAGCCATGTCCATCAGTTATAATCACTCGATATACCAAAAGTCAAGTTTTCAATAAGTTTTGTATACAAAGGTATATATTTTTTTTTGTTTGCACCGTATTTTGTTATTTCAACCAAATAGCGCGTTATTTAAGGTAGGCCTTCTCAACCCAAACTGAGTGTAATGTTTCATTAATGGTTCTTAGAGTGAAAGAAATCTGATTAACACACATTTTCTGTAACTTTTCCCCGTAATTTTCTGGAAGCAAATGCTGATAAATTCAAAATGTACAAACATAAGTGCTAAATTGTTTTCAAGATGTCGCAGTGCCTCTCATATATGTGCTGCTATTTTTGTTTAAAAACTCAGATAAGCATGTCATCCTCATGACAGTTGTAATTCATTTATATTTAAGGTTTATTTGTTGTCGGATTCGGTGGCTATGGATGTCCGATATAATACGCTCAGTCTTACTTACGCTCCTATTTAACAAGCCGTCGCAAAAACCACAACACAGGAACTTTCACCTTATTGGTTTATTTTTTTAATTTCAATGCAAGTGGTTGGTCACTTGGTTCGAATATAAATTCGAAAAAAATACTTAAAATGCAATTTATTTTCCCCTTAAGGAAATATTGGGTGGAAAACTGGGACTACATTCAACACACTAATTTAGGAAAAAATACTCTCAATTGTGGACCCACGAACTTCTGCTCTTTAGTCCAGTCAATAAGAGATGTATGAAATTGCACAAATTTCCTCAAGCTAATATTTGGTGGAGGCATAATCTGTAAGGTCCTTTTTGTAGAGAATCCAAAGCTTAACGGGTTTAAAAACTTTTAAGTGTCGACCTTTGGCCCCAAAATAATCTCTTTTTTTTGCCAAAAATCAAATGGATTTTTTTAAAACGTTATACCTTTGTAGCGGCAAATCCAAATGATATCTTCACGATGCGGTTTTATCTTAAATTCGTTGTGCATAGTAATAGCTATGGTGGAAAATTTTTAAATGAACTCGTGTTTGATATTTGAAGAACAATTTTTCGCTCAGTGACGGTAACAATACTTACTTCGAAAATACATATTATAATATCGAAAGATGTTCAATTGAATGTGTACTTGTTTTTGTTTTTTATTTAGTTAAATAATACTTTTTAAATTGGAAGTTTCAATAATTGTTTTTCACTATGTACAATTTTTTTCTTGAATTATGATGTATGAATATGCGATAATACATTTTGTTAGTATATAATTAAAAAGAGAAAAACAAAACAACAAACAATACTCACAATACTTAAAACTATACATATATATATGCTATTGACGACGTACATACATACACTTATATATTTAATACTAATAATAAAAATAATTTACAATGGAGATTCGTCATTATTCGGTTATGCTGCCGAGAGATGCTGAGGAGTGTCATCGTAGGTGGGGTCTTCAGATTCAGTATAATACTGGAACTGGTCTCCGCAGCGCATTGTCCATGTGTCCCTCCAAGCCGTTGGGGGTGGATGTACCGGGTGAGGAGCCGGGCGATGATGTTGACGACGAATTGTAGAGGCCGGCGGCGGCATTAGCAGAATGGGCTGCATAAAGGGAGGGTGCGGACATGCCGGAATAAATGCCCGAGTAGAAGCTACTCAAAGTTGTGGGTGGCAGCTGAGCATTTTTTTGGGCTTCCAGGACACTGTGCGATTGATTTGTAGCAGCTGCTGCGGCAGCTGCCTGTGACTGGTGCAGTTTGGAGAGTGCCAGTGGATCGAAACCGCCAAAGTAGGGAACGGGGTAGGCCTGATCCAAGTGGTGTGACGGAGCAAAGTAAGGTAATTGATGGAATGGATTATATGAGCCGGAACCTGGATTCGCATTGGATGCTAGTTTCTGCTGTGTGTTCACCTGCATTTGAAGTGCGCCTTGGGGACCAGCTGTTAATGGATTTTTGGGTTTGCGACGGGGACGATACTTGTAGTCGGGGTGTTCCTTCATGTGTAGGGCCCGCAACCTTTTTGCCTCATCGATGAATGGTCGTTTCTCAGATTCGGCAAGTAGCTTCCATTCAGCTCCCAGGCGCTTTGATATTTCAGAATTATGCATTTTAGGATTATCTTTGGCAATTTGTCGCCTCTGTAATCTGGACCAAACCATGAACGCGTTCATGGGTCGCTTGATGTGGCCTTCCTGTCCGGGAGAAGTGGCGATGTTGTGGCCAATATTGTTATTGCCACTGTGTAATCCATGGTTTCCACCAATCGATCCTTGACTGCCGATACTTCCGGCAGACCCAATCGACGAATTAGGGGAGAGGGTGTGCTGACTCACCGTATTTTGCATATGATTTAAACTGTTGCCCAAACTGATACCATGATGGTTATTATTCTGCCCATTCATATGTCCCATGCTAGCTGTTCCCATGATCGGGTTGCCATTGCTAGCGCTGTGTCCGCCTACGGGAGAGCCGCCCATGGCTGCAGAAATAGCCGCCAAGCTGCTACTTTGGGACAGGTGCATAACTCGCTTAATGTCCATGTCGGTGGGGCTAATGGTACTTTGTGGGGCATAATCGCCCGGAGTAGGAATGTCCAATCCTTGACCTCCCAGATGAAATCCGTAATTCGGGTGTGACGATAGAGCAGCCATCATTTGGTTCTTCGCAGCTCTTCACCGAATAATTGGGACACTCGCCAACTAAATGCTTTCTTACTATCAGTGATCGACTTCGACAATATTCACTTTGCTATTCGTGTTAATTATTATTTGCTCACTTTGTCTTCTGTTTTATTCTTAGCTTTTTTCTCTTATTTATTTTGTGCTTTATTGTATTGTATTTCTAGACAACACACTTTCACTACTTCCCTTCACGACTTCTGTTCAAATCAAGAGCTATTCAACAACTGATAAACATAAAAATTCTAACGACCGACACGATTCGAACCGAATATGCCGAGTATGTTTTATGCTTCGCCATGTTTCTCTTTCTGTGGCATCGCTGAATACATGGCTGAATGTAGAGAGAGAGGGAAAGAGCAAGAATCACTCTCCGCGTTTCACGACATCGAAGCAACCCATAGCCCTACACATTAAGTCAGGTCAGACATGTGTATTGTGCCATATATACGTGTGCCTGTGTGTGTGTGTGTGTGGGTATCTAGCCCCTAGATGAGTGGTCGATGCAAACTGTGTTACCACCTTCGAGTAACGGGTGCGAGCGAGACTGCACTAGTTCGCCGGTCTCACTTACCTGTACTGCACAGAGTCTCGCTCATTGTTGCCATTGATGCGATAGTGTGTCTTTTTTTCTCTTGTGTCCTTTGTTGCTCATTGTGTGTGTTGTTCGTTGGTGTTGTGTCATTGTGTCATCATCATTGAGAGGTGTGTTCCTACACAAAGCGTGAATGCGCTGAATGCTGCTATGCTTGTTGTTCTGTTGTTTGAAGAAAGAGTAAACTGGCATTGAGTTCTTGTCCCATTGTTGTGTTCATTATGGCCAGATTTGCTTCCCATACTCCACACAAATGAATGGGGAAGCCAGGAATTAAAACGTTTCTAAAATTAAACATTTCTCTTTTTGTTTTATTTATATTTGATTATTGTTGCTAACTATTATTGTGAGGAACAATTGTATATCATAATAATCATGCACATGCCGCACTTAACGTATGTACGTACATTTGTATGTATGCAAACACAAGTACATACCTGAATAGGTGGTACCTATTAACACGCTCAGTCTGCAGGCTCAACGTTTTTTGTGAAACGGATAGAATTTGTGGTCCCCATGCATTCCATTTTTCTAATAAATAAATCCGTACTTTGGAAATTCAAGTGTGCGAAAACGCCAAATTCGATTCATATACCACTCTGAAAAGTTTAGCTAGTGTCCTGTCATGGAATCGTGCTGACCACTAAAGTGAAAAGGGATCCAGAGGAAGTTATAACCAGTGAAATACCCATTATTAAATTGAATTTTGTGAACAAGGTTTAATTGATTTTAGGACTCCTCCCCGCCGCTTTCCATTTTTTTTTTCAAATAATGCATTTGAAGTGTTTTGCAATGCATTATTGCCTAAATTATATATTTTTTCTTTACTTAGGCACGTGCACTCTGTTAGAATTATTTTCTGACTCTATTTTCAATTTCCCAAGCTTTATATATAATCTATAATTTGTAAACAAAATTGGTGCTAATTTATTGTAAGGAATTATATTATTCAAGGATCAAAAACACAGATACTTTTCTAAAATTGTCTAAACTTCTATACCAGTCATATATATATAATTATCAATGAGACGTATTTGATGATATGTATCGTTTGTATAATTAACAATAACACTTGTGTATTTTGTTAGTAAATAGGCCCCAGTTTCTCCAGGTTTCCGTTCAGACCCCGCATTGTAGTACCTTCCGATATTCTGTATTCTGACAATTCTGACGAGAAAATGAGATGCATTTTCTACGGAATTGTTTTAAACTCGGTACTTAGAGCTCTTAAAAGGTTCTTCCCTCTGAGCCAGAAAATTGTTCGTGATTTCAAATAGCCTCCATATAACGTCAACTCTCTATATTCGATATTCTGATAATGTTAGCCACATTTTCTAAAAGAAATTTTTAAATTCGTTTAGTAGAGTACCTTCCGTGCCAGATCCCATATAGCGGTGAATACTTCGGAATACTCGATATTTTGGTGGTTCCTGTCACATTTTTCAACAAAACTGCTTTCTATTAGATATTTGAAACTCGCAGTAGATAACAGCCTCTGTAGCAGGAAACCGTCAGAGTAGATTCTAGCCTTTAATCAAATTACATTTACAACAGGACCGCCATCTTTATGATATTTTGAAGACTTTTATTGCAAAATTTAACCGATTCCACTGACAAAATGGGACTGCTCTCTTGGTGGAGGATATTAAAAGTTCGGTGCGGCCGTTATTGTTAATTATACAAACGATACATATCTTCAAATACGTCTCATTGATAATTGAATATATATGACTGGTATAGAAGTTTAGACAATTTTAGAAAAGTATCTTTGTTTTTGATCCTTGAATAATATAATTCCTTACAATAAATTAGCACATGAAGACTTTTATTGCAAAATTTAACCGATTCCACTGACAAAATGGAACTGCTCTCTTGGTGGAGGATATTAAAAGTTCGGTGTTTCCACTTATTCATTCTTTCGCCATTCTGAGTTGAATTTTTAAATTATGATAAAGTTAACTTATTCAGATTTGAAATTTTGTTTAGTTTTCGAAATAATAAAAAATAGATAATATTTTTTTAATAAAGATTGGACATTGTTAATGTACTTTGTAGTTTTTAAATATGTCAAACCTCTGCCAAATTTAAGACAGCAGTTATTCTATAGCCGGCAATTCTTCCATACTCACTTTTAAAGTTGAAGGAATTTCATTTTTTAAACGTGCCTTATTGTGTATAAGCTCTCCAAAATATTTTAATAGGGTAAGTGTACCAGTAGTCGGCACTTTTAGGATTTTCGCGTTTTTAATCGCTCACAATTCTGAGTGGAACTTTTCAATTATTACAAAGTTTATTTATTCAGGTTCGAAATTTTGTATAGTTTTTGCAATAATAAATAAAGTTTTAATAATTTTTTATTAAATTTCATAAATGTTGTAGTTTTATTAAAACAATGCTTTTTTGCCAGTAGTCGGCACCATTTGCCAATTGTCGGTATGGCATGTTCCAACAGTCGGCATACCAATTTTTTTGTAGGAATAATTAATAATAATAATAAATTAATTCAATAAAATATAATATTTTTGTTTAGTTAAACTGATTCGACGTCTGTATTGTACTTTTCTTAAGAATATGGATTGTTGAGGACCTTCACAGACAAAAATTTAATTTTTATTAGAATAAATCATCTTTTCTTAGCGAAATTGTACACAACGATAGCTGACAATATATCTGAAGTAAACAAAATACATTTAGTTATAAAAGTTTCATTTATTTGGGCTTAAAAATAAAAAGTGCCGACTACTGGGACATGCCGAACTTAGGCACACTTACCCTATTTGAGTTGCACAGAGGTTGTACACAAAAGTTGTATCGTTTGTGACCGAAACACACAATTTGAGTACTCTCCAAGTTGTACAACCAGTTGTATCGTATGTGGCTTGTTAATTAATAATACTACTTGCTAATTAATAATATTTTATATATGAAGCATTTTTTACAAATTTTGGCCACTTACAATGTCCAAATGACATGTTCTCTACCCACATGACGACTTTGATAATTTTCTTAGATTTTTGTGTTCCAGAAGGCAATATCAGAAAAATTGCCTGATTAAAAAAATATTATTTTCTAAAAAGTTACAGTGACTGACAGGTGCTTAATATGGTAAAAATTTGTTAATTTCAACATTGTTAAGAGTCTTTCAAATATGACGTCTAAACTAATATTTTCTTAAGAAGATGCATTGCCTCGCTCGTGCAGAAAGGCCCTCACTAACAGAAATGTCAATTTCAATGGAATAAATAATCTTTTTCCCCAAATTTACAACACCTCACCAAATGTAGTGTCGCGAGATATATTCAAAATGTATTTTGCAATATATGTACTCAAGATTTGTCGTCATCTCCAATCAGATGGGTTTTAGGTTAATTGTTTTAATTATTTTCAATTTTATGCAAATTCAATGGAATTTTTGTATTGCAAACCTAAAAACATTACATTCCCTAAAAAATCTTTCAAAGAAACGATCCCAATAATAAGTTGTTTATTTTATTTTTGGAAAGTACTCATTGTGTGAATTATAAATCGGGCCATGTTGACTTATAACATGTTCTCCGCATATAACAGTCGCACTGAATCCCTTTCATCTATTGAGATAATTTACATTGAAACACGGGAAGAATGTAGGAAGATATGTGCTATGGTAATGTCAAAAGAAGGACAGCATTGAGCAAAGACCGCCTCGTCCCACACACACATACATATTTTTTTGTACCTCGATATATTTTGGGGACCAGTGGTGGAGCAAACAAATTACGCTGACAATGTATTTATTCCGTTGAGCTGCTGCATGTTGGCGCTCTTGCTGAATACCAATGGCTGAACTTTTGTTTCATTTGTAGTTACCTCTGGTGTTTCCATTCACCGTTCGTCGTGATATTGTGTTGCTTATTGCCATTGGCGTTGCAAGTGTGCGAACAAGTATCTCTGCTTGCTGTTCTACTATTGAGCCAATCACAATGGATCTCTAGTGTGGAAGCTTTTGTTGCCATTGTTTGTGCGCAAAAGCTATGATATGTTTTTATGTACTGGCGGTAAGACTGGAAACTAACAGTGAGGGACACAATGTTGTATGACATTTTAAAAGGCCAGACAATGAAAGGGTTAACCTGCCTTATGAAGATTTATCTGAAGTACAAGTAATGGATATAAGAATTCTATTCCAAATCCAGATGGTTGATATGGGCTATGACTGAAAGCCAAAATGATAACTAACTTACCAACGAATTTAGTTGGAAGTTAATATTTGCATATCGATATTAATAACAATATGGATATTTCAAATTGTTTCTAAAGGGAATTAAAACAAGAAAAGTATGTTTCAAGCTATTTTTAAAGTTGATCCACGTTTTAGTATTTTAGTACATTCAGGCCACATTTCTGCCCACAAACAAACATTTCTGCTTTGTATTGTTTATACTTAGTCTTTTTATCATCAGGAAGGAGTATTTACTCCCCTTATACGTTACCGCTCTATTGCACATATTTTGAAGGGTTTTAACCTTTATTTTAACCGATTTGGATATACTGGGCAATTAAGTGAGTAGACGACCTCCCAATTTTATATATTTGCAAGATTTTGGTAACAGATTTCACTGAATGGTATGTTTTATTTTTGTATTTTACGAGAATTCAAAATGTTAGCACCGATACTTCTTAAAAAACTCAATAAGCTTACTTTTTAATGAATTCAGAATATATTGGGATAATTAAGAGTTGGCGCCGCGAATAAAACCAATTGCCATTATCGCAAATTTAGTTTAAACGCAAGTGCTGTATAAAGAACAATTCCTTGAATTATGTGCAGAATTTTCCAATTTCAACATTTGTAATTTCTAAACGCGCCCAAAGTGCAACAAAATCATAAAAATAAATAATGGGCGGAATGTTTTAATTGTTATTCCAAATAACTACTGCGGCAATAAACATAAAGCAATAAATGTTGTTAGCGGCCTGTCGCTTTGTGCTGTCAAACTATTTGTAATTAGTGGGTCATGACATGGACTACTAGGTACAATAAGTAAATGTCAGGTAGCAGCGAATCTTAGAAACTCCGGGCATTATAAAACAATAAATTTGGATGTTATGATGTTCAGCAACTCCATTTTCAATTCTGTGGAAAAAGTTGCTGTAACTATTTCTTGCGGACACAACAGGCCCAAAATGACTTTATAATTGCAGCAATGTGAACAATAATACTTCAACACTCCAGTGGAAATATCCCTCAGTACCAAACAATAAATGTCTTCCCCGACGTTTTGTAATAAAGACGAGTTTAACTTTGCAATCAAGAACTGCTATCAATGGTTTGTCATTGGTTAAAAGTTTTCTTAAATAAGCGTGAGCCATATTAATGCAAAATGTGCATGGAACAACGCCTGTATTGACTGCTGGACCCCACTTCCTCGAGAAACGTAATTTATATTTAAATTTTATATTTATGTTATACATAAATAATAAAACTACTTAATTTAGGTTGAAAGGCTTGGCGCGATATCAGAGAAATTCTAATACGCTCATGACAGATTATCAAAAACAATACGCAGAACATTACATTTGCATGGTGCTTCCTATTTTTATTGTTATAACGTTACTGGATCTACAATTTAAAACTTTGACTTATATGTAACCATTTCTAACACTGATTTTCCAAAAATATCTACAATTGTAGCACAACGCTTAGTATTTTTTTAATAAATGATACACGCCTTTGAATTCACCAAAAACACCAGCCAAAACATCGGCCATAATAAGTGTGCTTGCATACTCGACATTGTGTAATAGCTTTTACGATATTTTATTAGATGTTATCTGTTTACTATAAATCCAGTACCTGAGAATGAATTTAAGGAGAACTTTTAATCCATTTTTACACTGAGAAGTAACAAAATTGTGCTGAAAAAATTTTGTAAGTTCAACTTGAAAGAAATCTTAACCCTACCTAAATGGCAAAATATGCAACTGACTGTGCTTCTCTTCTTCTAAAATCCGTACGCAATTTTTGCCCACATTTGCACTATTTCCCAGATTCGTTCAAGTATATAAACAACCATATTCGTTCAGCAGAGTCATACAACGAATTATTTTTCAAATCAGACATGGGCTAAGTGGTACCATTCACGAAATAAGCTCTAGTTGAGAAAAACCTTAGATGGCATAGAAAATAGGAAAAAATAAAAGGATTCTGCGACGAAATCACCTGAATTCAGGTGATTTGGATATTTCAATTGTCAAAACATGTTTACAGATATTTTTTTATGTGTATGCATATTTTTGAATAATAATTTTGCAATTTTTACCAATTTTAATTAATTAAAATGTACAGCTTTTGGGGAAAAAGTTGTTGCGTTTTGGGATAAAAAAAACGTAGTCATATTAGGAACTCAATATTGTAAAACAATCTACGAAGTTTCATTATTATACCCTCCACCATACATAGTATGGAGGGTATATTAAGTTCGTCATTCCATTTGTAACTCATCGAAATAATCATTTTAGACCCAACAAAGTGAGCAGCATAAAATTCGTCCGTCCGTCTGTTGTAATCACGCTACAGTCAAAACAAATTAAGATAAGAAGCTAAAATTTTGCACAGGCCTCTCTTTTATCTGCAGGCAGGTCAAGTTTGAAGATGGGCTATATTGGTCCACGATATCGTATAGCCCCCATATAAAGGTACCCCCCGATATTCGGTATTTTGATAATTTTAGCCGCATTTTCCAATGGAATGGTCTGAAAATCCACACAAGGAGTTCCTTGTGAGTACTTCATCCCTTGGAAGAGCATTATCTATATAGGTCCACGATATCGTATAGCACCCAAATAACTGTACCTCCCTGATATTCGGTATTTTGATGATTTTAGCCACATTTTTCAACGGAATTGTCTGAAATTCTACACAAAGAGTTCAATATGCGCACCTTATCCCTTGGAAGATAATTATTCTTATTGGTCTACCATATCGTATAGCCCCATATAACGGCACCCCCCCCCCCCCATCCCGATGTTCGGTATTTTGATGATTTTGGCCACATTTTTCAACGGAATTGTCTGAAATTCTACACAAGGAGTTCGTTGTGAGTACTTTACCCCCTTGAAGAGAATTGTCTATATAGGTCTACGTTATCGTATAGCCGTATATTCGGTATTTTGATGTTGTAGCCATATTTTTCTGAGTACTTTACCCCCTGGAAGAGAATTGTCTGTATAGGTCCACGGTATCGTATAGTAATGGTACCCCCTATATTCGGTATTTTGATGATTTCAGCTACATTTTTAACCGGAATTGTTTCAAATTTTGTATTTAAAGTTTGAAGCTCGTAATGAGAAAAAGTGTCTATGCAGGTCCACGTCTTCGTATAGCCCAAATATAACGGCACCTCCCTTTATCCGGTATTTTGATGAGTACGTTATTCACCGAAATTGTTTCAAATTTGATGATATTAGCAACATTATTTAACGGAATTGTTTCAAATTGCGTATATGAAGTTCGGAATCAATAATAAAGCCTATGACAAAAATTACTTATGCAGGTCCACGACTTCGTATATCCCCCATATAACGGTTTTCATGTAAGTGGATTTTTTGACTAATTTTTTTGAAATTATACAGTTTTAGCTACATTTTTCGCCCGACAGAACATAGAGCCTATTTTACAGGTAGGCAAAAGGCAATATCGACTGTGAAACTCTGCGTGGTTTCTGTTTCATCGATGACACGTTTTTTATGTCACAGATTATCGATAAAACAACAACCACAAATAAAATGTCAGAGTCGATAAAGCCGTCACTCTTTTCTCTTGTCTTATTGATAACGCGCTGCTCAGTTTTTCATTGCACACGTTAAATTCATGGCAGCATAAATGACATAGAGAATTTCACAAAGCGAAGTTCAGTGTCGATAAATCTTAACTTTGTGTAGAGAGTAGAGCGTTCATCCAAACATGGATTTGACCCTTATGTTCTTTTCTCTTGTCTTATTGATAACGCGCTGCTCAGTTTTTTATTGCACACGTTAAATTCATGGCAGCATAAATGACATAAAGAATTTCACAAAGCGAAGTTCAGTGTCGATAAATCTTAACTTTGTGTAGAGAGTAGAGCGTTCATCCAAACATGGATTTGACCCTTATGTTCGAGTTACAATTTTTCCTTTGTGACATCGAAACAATTGCAAATCTGGTAGATACTTGCAGGTTCTGTAACAGAGCAAAATTATTTTAATTTGTTGTTTTATCGATAAAATTTAACGCATCGCACTAATACATGTTATATGCACTAATACATGTTTTTTTTACTTTAATGGTGAAAAACGTCGAACAATGCAAAGAATGTATGGCAACGTTGTTAATTTCATCCCTATATTTAGATCAGCTGTTAGCCACTCTGTCTGATATTAATTCAAGTTGAATGTCATTTGTTTCTTTGTAGGTCAAAAAAAAGAAGAAGGGGCATTGTATACAAATAAAATATTCTATTTATTGACGACATTTAAAACACACTATCAATATCTGTAAGATTCGAATGATATTTAAATTTATATCTCTAGCAATAAAGTTCGAATGTGCCAATCAAAACTGGTCATGGTGCTGTCATTAAAATTTGAATATTTTGCATAAAGAAGCGCTGTTATTCATATTCTTGGATGGAAGTCTTCACTAATAAGAGTTCTAAGTATTGTTGAATGACTGTTTGGAAATCCTCGTGAAGTTGTAAAAAACTGGTATGTTATTCAACATCGGAAGGTATTTCATATTTTCCCAAAGGCTACGTGATTGCTCCAAAATTCCCTGTTCCTAGATGTACTTATATTTTTCCATTGTAACTGTAACATACACTACTTCTTACTCTTTATGTGAATTTAGGTCATTAAACTCGTCTTAAAAGGACTACGTAAATGTATTTCTTTTTAAGATTGTAATTGAATGCTGTATATTTTAAAACACTTTCTAGCATTTGCTGATTCCGTCGAATACACCGTAAATTATTAATGCATGTTTTATATATCTTTTCAGATCACTCATCTAAGAACATATTTTCAAATAAAATGAGACATATAGTTTGCTTGCTGGATATAAATCCTGACTGTTTAGTGAAAATATTTTCATTCTGCAGCGAAAAGGATCTACAAAACCTTTGTAAAGTACATTGGATGCTGAGGCAAGTGATTGAAAATAACATCTTTAGCATCAAAACGCTAGACTTACTTATGTGTGGTCGTCGCAATGACCCGATCATAATGCAACGGTAATATCAAAGTATTAACAGCACCGATAATCCCATTGTTACAGATTCTTTTAATACGTCCAATTGTTTGTGAAGAATGCAAACAATTGCATTTCATAGACAATTTTACTTGAATGACGGTTACTAAGTTTCTGTGATGTAGGGATCATAACAAATAATTTAATATTTATTAATTTAATTATAACTTTTTAGCACCCAGTATGCACTATCTTTTGGCAAACGTATGGAAATTTCTAAGAATTGGTTAAATGGCTGCTATCGTGAGCAACAATACTTTCACCGTACTAAAATGTTTCCAACCAAACTCTTTCTTGATAAAGAATGGCTGTACTTGTCCTACGCTTGTTATATTAGCCAACATAAGCGTTTAAAGAATGAAGCAGTTCAAAGGAAGTATTTTCATGAGATTTCGTCAAAAAACAACAACGACATATCAGATTTTACCAAGAAACATGAGTCCATATTTGCTGGCAGAGTATCAGGAGGCTGTTTTATATACGAAGATGAGTGCATGACGGAACAACAGCTGCATTGTCCCAAAGAATACTTGTGGTGTGTTGACTTTGAAAGAAATTTATATGTTACAAGTACTGATCACTGTTCTAAAATATGGAGAAGATCAGAGGAAATGGGATTGCTACATCTGGATTTAGTATCAAACTTGAACGGCTCATACAAAGCTCTGCAGTTCAGTAATGATGGGTTTCGTCTTTACGGTGGTCTTTACGCTTCAATTATAGATCGCCGTGCACTGCATGAAATTGATGTGGAAAGGTAGGTCAAAGTATATAGACATATTTTTAAACCTTCCAGTATACTATGACGGGTACATTAGCTTCGTCATTCGTTTTGTAAATCCCCAAAAAGTCATAACTGACCCTACAAAGTATATAATCTTGTTCAATGTTAAAATACTTTTGTAGTTGTTGTATATTATTGGTTTATTCAACTTTTTTAACAAAATTCTTTGAAATATTGCATTTTAGGATCCTAATATGAATCTGATCCTTCGCCATTTGTTTTGTAAATCCCCAAAAAGTCATAACTGATCCTACAAAGTATGTAATCTTGTTCAATGTCAAACTACTTTTGTACTTGTTGTATATAATTGGTTTATTCAACCTTTAAAAAAAAAATTCTTTGAAATGTTGCATTTTAGAATCCTAATATGTAAATGATTCAACACTGTACCTATAAAACGGTTGCTCCCTACACTGTGAATAGTTTAACGGCTGGAAGACCTGTAATTTGACATTTTTACCCTCGAAGTAGGGAGCCACCTAGAAAAAAACTAGAACCATAGGTTCATATATTAGGGCACCGCTCTATTTTCGGTATATTGGAGTGTTAACCTCATTTTACGGCAGTAACACCTGTATCATGGCCCAGTTGAGTAATTGCCAAAATATGTTTCAATAATGAAGATATTCATTCTGTTGGCACATAAAGGTCAAAGTTGACGATTTTTTGAAGATTGGGAATTTATTGGTATTGCCACAAGAAGTACGAATGCTATTGAGAAGAAATGCAAAAATTCACTAATTATTGATTAAGGTGGAAACCCTGACGAAAACTTTAAAATTGTTATTAACATTAATTTGTTTTACAAATACAGGTTGCTAACATGGTACAATAAGGAGGTAGAACAGCTCCGTAAAGCTTCACAAAAACAGACCTAAGGCTATGCCTGCTTACTGTCGGAATTATTCAAAATTATATCCAACAAGTTGTTTCCATTATTTTAATTTTTTCCTAATTTTTAAAATGAGTTTAATAGCGCGAAAAATTAATGAAATCGCTTGATTTTCTTTTAAGTTGAGATAGAAAGTCAAAAGCGATGGAAGTTGTATTTTTCACTAAAATGTATTTCTTTTAAATAAACGTTTATAATATGAATTTATGTGAAGTAGATCATACCAACTATGAACCTTTTATTAAACATAATGTGCACAAGAGAGAGTAGTAGCTCATTGCTAAGAAAAGAAAATAATCACTATGAAATGTCGCAAAATTCACCATGGTGGAGAATTTGAATTTTTGTATATGTATTTCCTAGTATCTGCATATACATGAGTTTGTTTGAAAAAAAAATTAATTTACATAGTTCTGGGGGGAAGTTTGGTATTTCGGGTATACGGCCTGAAGGTATATAGCGAGCGACTGCAGCTCTGATGATGTCTCGAAAATTCTTTCTGCTACCCGAACATCAGAAAGGTTTGGCAGTTCTCTGAAAAGACGGTTGGTAAACTCTCTGAATTTTGGCCAGTGAGCTTTCCCATGGTTAAGGAAAGTGCGGCGGTTATGAAATCGCCGATCTGCTTATGGAGACGATTATCGGGAGGCGTTTGATCCAATCGAAATGACGGGTTATCAGGTCACGTCATTTATCAGACCGGGTGGCACTATGGTGAAGTCTGGCGAGCTTATTCGGGTGGGGCATCCTTGTTAACCGTGCAGAATGTGGACCAGTCAATCTACTCTGCCCGCGCTGATCCCCTCTGGTCATTAACTAGGACGGAATGCCACAACTCGTGGTGAGCCTTAAAATCCCCTAGTAAAAGACGGTTATTGACTACTAACAACTTCTTGATAATAATAATTTAAATTAAGTAGCAAATTAGTAATTAGACCCTCAGACACAACTCCTCTACCAAACTGAACAACAGTTAACTAACAACTTCTTGACAGTGCATGGACGAAATACTTCGGCAATGAACAAATGCATAGATTAAATTTCATTTCATTTATTTTCATACAATTCAATTTAAATAAGCCAACATGGCCAAAATCTTATATTAACATACAACAGTATAAAAACAGCCTATAACTATATTAATAGTAGAATAGTAATATATATACAAAAATAATAATAATAATAACAATTTAAATTAAGTAGCAAATTAGTAATTAGACCCTCAGACACAACTCCTCTACCAAACTGAACAACAGTTAAGCAAGGTAAAAAGGAAAAAGGCAAGAGGCATGAATACACTCAAGTGCTAATCATCTTTAAATTATGTACTCTATGGAAAATAAACAACCTAAAAATGGCCCTCAGTCAATAAATAAGAAGAAATAACAAAAAATAACCCGCAACCAGAAACTCAATGAATAGACAAATATACAAAACACCTCTTCCTGTACATATCAAAAGAACAGGTGAAATTACGCAGGGTCAGAGGAAGCTGACTCCACAATCTCGCAACTCTCACAACAAACGCCTTCTCGCCAACTACAGACGAAAATCTTGGAAACAGTAATTGCGGATTTCGATTTTATTTACAAAACACACAATTATTATATAAAGGAGAATTAACATTCCTCATAACTCTGTAATGACACGAAAGCAGGCGATATTCAACATATCTGTCAAAGGACAGACCAAGAAACTTAATAACATGCTGTGTTACATGATCACTACGGCGCAACCCAAAAACATGCCTAACAATAGAGTTAACAAGTTTGCGTACGCGCAGAATTAGGCAAGCATTCGCCCCAGAGATGACTTCCAAACAATAGTTGACATGAGACATTAATAAAGATCTGGCTACCATCATCCTAACACCAAGAGGCAAATGAGCTTGAAGACTATAGAGCCTCCTCAGCTGAAAACTCACATGAGACAGCAAAGAATCAGCATGCGTTTGGTGTCAATGACTACACCTAAACATCTCATCTCATCCACAACATTAACCACAAAGGAGCCAACACAGATGTACGGCATAGGAACATAACGAGCTTCTGTTTTATTATAATTCACATACAAACCACTAGAGGAGATCCACATAGAAATCAATCCCAATGTAGCGTTTGCCACATTTTCTAACTCAAAGAGAACTGCACTTCTAAAGAACACATGAATGTCATCCGCATACATGAAGACTTCATTACTGAAATTAGACACAGACCCCACAATGTCATTAATGAACATAATAAAAAGCAGAGGACCAAGCACAGACCCTTGTAGGACACCACACCGCACAGCACAAACATCAGACTGAACACCCCTGCGCACAACAAACTGAGATCTTCCACTCAAATACGACGATATCAGTCGAGGACTATTAAACAGAACCGCTTCAGTAACGAATAAGCCCCAACTCTTTTACAACCTGTCCAAAACATCTACATTAGAATGAAAGAAATCACGATCGATTTAGTACAAATGCAGTAACTTCCTACCAGGTCATTGATAAAATATTACGGCAATTGCTTTGCAAATATTATGTGAATTATAGCTTGATAAATTGAAAAGTGCAGTGGAAACAAATAAAGCGCAATCAAAAGGGCCAAATTCTCAACATCGATTGCGCACCAATTTCGAAATGTGGCATAGATTAAATCCCAGTTTCTTTGTTCACTTCGTTTCTAGTGTCTACCTCCTTATCATGTTAGCAACCTCAAGTTTAACGAATAAACCTCAACTATTTAACAACCTGCCCAATAAATATACATATTTTAGAATTAAAGAAATTACGATCGATTTAGTACAAATGCATTAATTTCTTACCAATTTATTGATAAAATATTACGGAAATTCCAAAATATTATGTGAATTACAATTATTAATTTCTTACCAATTTATTGATAAAATATTACGGAAATTCCAAAATATTATGTGAATTACAGCTTGATTAAATTGAAAATTGCAGTGGAAATAAATAAAGCGCAATCATAATGGCCAAATTCTCTGAATTATAGCTTGATTAAATTGAAAAGTGCAGTGGAAACAATTAAGCGCAATCAAAAGGGCCAAATTCTCGCCTTCGATTGTGAACCAATATCGAAATGTGGCATAGATTAAATCCCAGATTTTTATTCACTTCGTTTCTAGTGTATACTTCCTTGTCATGTAAGCAACCTCAAGTTTAACTCTTTAACAACCTGCCCAATACATTTATATTAAAATAAAAGAAATCACGATCGATTTAGTACAAATGCAGTAACTTCTTACCAATTCATTGATAAAATATTACGGCAATTGCTTTGCAAATCTCGGCAATTCCATAATATTATGTGAATTATAGCTTCATTAATTGAAAAGTGCAGTGGAAACAAATAAAGCGCAATCATAAGGGCCAAATTCTCAACTTCGATTGTGAAATAATTTCGAAATGTGGCATAGATTAAATCCCAGTTTCTTTGTTCACTTCGTTTCTAGTGTCTACTTCCTCATCATGTTAGCAACCTCAAGTTTAACAAATAAACCTCAACTATTTAACAACCTGCCTACATATTTTAGAATGAATTGTGGCATGGATTAAATCCCTGTTTCTTTGTTCACTTCGTTTCTAGTGTATACTTCCTTATTATGTGAGCAACCTCAAGTTTAACGAATAAAGGTCAACTATTTAACATCCTGCCCAATACATCTACATATTTTAGAATGAAAGAAATCACGATCGATTTAGTACAAATGCAGTAATTTCATACCAATTTATTGATAAAATATTATGGAAAGTCCATAATATTATGTGAATTGTAACTTGATTAAATTGAAAATTGCAGTAGAAATAAATAAAGCACAATCATAAGGGCCAAATTCTCTGAATTATAGCTTGATTAAATTGAAGAGTGCAGTGGAAACAATTAAGCGCATTCAAAAGGCCAAATTCTCGCCTTCGATTGTGAACCATAGATTAAATCCCAGATTTTTATTCACTTCGTTTCTAGTGTATACTTCCTTGTCATGTAAGCAACATCAAGTTTAACGAATAAGCCTTAACTCTTTAACAACCTGCCCAATACATTTATATTAGAATAAAAGAAATCACGATCGATTTAGTACAAATGCAGAAACTTCTTACCAATTCTTTGATAAAATATTACGGCAATTGCTTTGCAAATCTGGGCAATTCCATTATATTATGTGAATTATAGCTTCATTAATTGAAAAGTGCAGTAGAAATAAATAAAGAGCAATCATAAGGGCCAAATTCTCTGAATTATAGCATAATGAAATTGAAAAGTGCAGTGGAAACAATTAAGCGCAATCATAAGGGCCAAATTCTCGCCTTCGATTGTGAACCAATATCGAAATGTGGCATAGATTAAATCCCAGATTTTTATTCACTTCGTTTCTAGTGTATACTTCTTTGTCATGGAAACAAATTAAGCGCAATCATAAGGGCCAAATTCTCAACTTCGATTGTGAAATAATTTCGAAATGTGGCATAGATTAAATCCCAGTTTCTTTGTTCACTTCGTTTTTAGTGTCAATCATAAGGGCCAAATTCTCAACTTCGATTGTGAACTAATTTCGAAATGTGGCATAGATTAAATCCCAGTTTCTTTCTTCACTTCGTTTCTAGTGTATACTTCCTTATTATGTGAGCAACCTCAAGTTTAACGAATAAACTTCAACTATTTAACAACCTGCCCAATACATCTACATATTTTAGAATTAAAGAAATCACGATCGATTTAGTACAAATGCAGTAACTTCTTACCAATTCTTTGATAACTCTCTTACAACCTGTCCAAAACATCTACATTAGAATGAAAGAAATCACGATCGATTTAGTACAAATGCAGTAACTTCCTACCAGGTCATTGATAAAATATTACGGCAATTGCTTTGCAAATATTATGTGAATTATAGCTTGATAAATTGAAAAGTGCAGTGGAAACAAATAAAGCGCAATCAAAAGGGCCAAATTCTCAACATCGATTGCGCACCAATTTCGAAATGTGGCATAGATTAAATCCCAGTTTCTTTGTTCACTTCGTTTCTAGTGTCTACCTCCTTATCATGTTAGCAACCTCAAGTTTAACGAATAAACCTCAACTATTTAACAACCTGCCCAATACATATACATATTTTAGAATTAAAGAAATTACGATCGATTTAGTACAAATGCATTAATTTCTTACCAATTTATTGATAAAATATTACGGAAATTCCAAAATATTATGTGAATTACAGCTTGATTAAATTGAAAATTGCAGTGGAAATAAATAAAGCGCAATCATAATGGCCAAATTCTCTGAATTATAGCTTGATTAAATTGAAAAGTGCAGTGGAAACAATTAAGCGCAATCAAAAGGGCCAAATTCTCGCTTTCGATTGTGAACCAATATCGAAATGTGGCATAGATTAAATCCCCGATTTTTATTCACTTCGTTTCTAGTGTATACTTCCTTGTCATGTAAGCAACCTCAAGTTTAACTCTTTAACAACCTGCCCAATACATTTATATTAAAATAAAAGAAATCACGATCGATTTAGTACAAATGCAGTAACTTCTTACCAATTCATTGATAAAATATTACGGCAATTGCTTTGCAAATCTCGGCAATTCCATAATATTATGTGAATTATGGCTTCATTAATTGAAAAGTGCAGTGGAAACAAATAAAGCGCAATCATAAGGGCCAAATTCTCAACTTCGATTGTGAAATAATTTCGAAATGTGGCATAGATTAAACCCCAGTTTCTTTGTTCACTTCGTTTCTAGTGTCTACTTCCTCATCATGTTAGCAACCTCAAGTTTAACGAATAAACCTCAACTATTTAACAACCTGTCCAATACATCTACATATTTTAGAATGAATTGTGGCATGGATAAAATCCCTGTTTCTTTGTTCACTTCGTTTCTAGTGTATACTTCCTTATTATGTGAGCAACCTCAAGTTTAACGAATAAAGGTCAACTATTTAACATCCTGCCCAATACATCTACATATTTTAGAATGAAAGAAATCACGATCGATTTAGTACAAATGCAGTAATTTCATACCAATTTATTGATAAAATATTATGGAAAGTCCATAATATTATGTGAATTGTAACTTGATTAAATTGAAAATTGCAGTAGAAATAAATAAAGCGCAATCATAAGGGCCAAATTCTCTGAATTATAGCATAATGAAATTGAAAAGTGCAGTGGAAACAATTAAGCGCAATCATAAGGGCCAAATTCTCGCCTTCGATTGTGAACCAATATCGAAATGTGGCATAGATTAAATCCCAGATTTTTATTCACTTCGTTTCTAGTGTATACTTCTTTGTCATGGAAACAAATAAAGCGCAATCATAAGGGCCAAATTCTCAACTTCGATTGTGAAATAATTTCGAAATGTGGCATAGATTAAATCCCAGTTTCTTTGTTCACTTCGTTTTTAGTGTCAATCATAAGAGCCAAATTCTCAACTTCGATTGTGAACTAATTTCGAAATGTGGCATAGATTAAATCCCAGTTTCTTTCTTCACTTCGTTTCCAGTGTATACTTCCTTATTATGTGAGCAACCTCAAGTTTAACGAATAAACTTCAACTATTTAACAACCTGCCCAATACATCTACATATTTTAGAATTAAAGAAATCACGATCGATTTAGTACAAATGCAGTAACTTCTTACCAATTCTTTGATAAAATATTACGGCAATTGCTTTGCAAATCTCGGCAATTCCATAATATTATGTGAATTATAGCTTGATAAATTGAAAAGTGCAGTGGAAACAAATAAAGCGCAATCATAAGGGCCAAATT
This sequence comes from Musca domestica, assembly GCF_030504385.1. NCBI lineage: Eukaryota > Metazoa > Arthropoda > Insecta > Diptera > Muscidae > Musca > Musca domestica. The sequence goes on from NW_026712232.1 coordinate 1,250,590, forward strand.
CTCAACTTCGATTGTGAAATAATTTCGAAATGTGGCATAGATTAAATCCCAGTTTCTTTGTTCACTTCGTTTCTAGTGTATACTTCCTTGTCATGTAAGCAACCTCAAGTTTAACGAATAAGCCTCAACTCTTTAACAACCTGCCCAATACATTTATATTAGAATAAAAGAAATCACGATCGATTTAGTACAAATGCAGTAACTTCTGACCAATTCCTTGATAAAATATTACGCAATTGCTTTGCAAATCTCGGCAATTCCATAATATTATGTGAATTATAGCTTCATTAATTGAAAAGTGCAGTGGAAACAAATAAAGCGCAATCACAAGGGCCAAATTCTCAACATCGATTGTGCACCAATTTCGAAATGTGGCATAGATTAAATCTTTGTTTCTTTGTTCACTTCGTTTCTAGTGTCTACCTCCTTATCATGTTAGCAACCTCAAGTTTAACGAATAAACCTCAACTATTTAACAACCTGCCCAATACAGCTACATATTTTAGGGCAATTCCATAATATTATGTGAATTATAGCTTGATAAATTGAAAAGTGCAGTGGAAACAAATAAAGCGCAATCATAAGGGCCAAATTCTCAACTTCGATTGTGCACCAATTTCGAAATGTGGCATAGATTAAATCCCTGTTTCTTTGTTCACTTCGTTTCTAGTGTATACTTCCTTATTATGTGAGCAACCTCAAGTTTAACGAATAAAGGTCAACTATTTAACATCCTACCCAATACATCTACATATTTTAGAATGAAAGAAATCACGATCGATTTAGTACAAATGCAGTAATTTCATACCAATTTATTGATAAAATATTATGGAAAGTCCATAATATTATGTGAATTGTAACTTGATTAAATTGAAAATTGCAGTAGAAAAAAATAAAGCACAATCATAAGGGCCAAATTCTCTGAATTATAGCTTGATTAAATTGAAAAGTGCAGTGGAAACAATTAAGCGCATTCAAAAGGCCAAATTCTCGCCTTCGATTGTGAACCATAGATTAAATCCCAGATTTTTATTCACTTCGTTTCTAGTGTATACTTCCTTGTCATGTAAGCAACATCAAGTTTAACGAATAAGCCTCAACTCTTTTACAACCTGTCCAATACATCTACATTAGAATGAAAGAAATCACGATCGATTTAGTACAAATGCAGTAACTTCCTACCAAATCATTGATAAAATATTACGGCAATTGCTTTGCAAATCTCGGCAATTCCATAATATTATGTGAATTATAGCTTGATAAATTGAAAAGTGCAGTGGAAACAAATAAAGCGCAATCATAAGGGCCAAATTCTCAACTTCGATTGTGCACCAATTTCGAAATGTGGCATAGATTAAATCCATGTTTCTTTGTTCACTTCGTTTCTAGTGTATACTTCCTTATTATGTGAGTAACCTCAAGTTTAACGTCAACTAATTAACATCCTGCCCAATACATCTACATATTTTAGTTTTTTGTTCACTTCGTTTCTAGTGTATACTTCCTTGTCATGTAAACAACCTCAAGTTTAATGAATAAGCCTCAACTCTTTTACAACCTGTCCAATACATCTACATTAGAATGAAAAAAATCACGATCGATTTAGTACAAATGCAGTAACTTCCTACCGATTCATTGACAAAATATTACGGCAATTGCTTTGCAAATCTCGGCAATTCCATAATATTATGTGAATTATAGCTTGATAAATTGAAAAGTGCAGTGGAAACAAATAAAGCGCAATCATAAGGGCCAAATTCTCAACTTCGATTGTGAAATAATTTCGAAATGTGGCATAGATTAAATCCCAGTTTCTTTGTTCACTTCGTTCCTAGTGTCTACCTCCTTATCATGTTAGCAACCTCAAGTTTAACGAATAAACCTCAACTATTTAACAACCTGCCCAATACATCTACATATTTTAGAATTAAAGAAATTACGATCGATTTAGTACAAATGCATTAATTTCTTACCAATTTATTGATAAAATATTACGGAAATTCCAAAATATTATGTGAATTACAGCTTGATTAAATTGAAAATTGCAGTGGAAATAAATAAATCGCAATCATAATGGCCAAATTCTCTGAATTATAGCTTGATTAAATTAAAAAGTGCAGTGGAAACAATTAAGCGCAATCAAAAGGGCCAAATTCTCGCCTTCGATTGTGAACCAATATCGAAATGTGGCATAGATTAAATCCCAGTTTTTTGTTCACTTCGTTTCTAGTGTATACTTCCTTGTCATGTTAGCAACCTCAAGTTTAATGAATAAGCCCCAACTCTTTTACAACCTGTCCAATACATCTACATTAGAATGAAAGAAATCACGATCGATTTAGTACAAATGCAGTAATATCCTACAAATTCATTGATAAAATATTACGGCAAATGCTTTGCAAATCTCGGCAATTCCATAATATTATTCTCAGCTTCGATTGTGAACTAATTTCGAAATGTGGCATAGATTAAATCCCAGTTTCTTTGTTCACTTCGTTTCTAGTGTCTACTTCCTTATCATATTAGCAACCTCAAGTTTAACGAATAAACCTCAACTATTTAACAACCTGCCTAATACATCTACATATTTTAGAATGAAAGAAATCACGATCGATTTAGTACAAATGCTGTAATTTCTTACCAAGATATTGATAAAATATTACGGAAATTCCAAAATGTTATATGAGTTATAGCTTGATTAAATTGAAAAGTGCAGTGGAAACAAATATGGCGCAATCATAAGGGCCAAATTGTTGCCTTCGTTTGTAAACCAATTTTGACATGTGACATAGATTAAATCCCAGATTTTTTTCACTTCGTTTCTAGTGTATACTTCCTTATCATGTAAGCAACCTCAAGTTTAACGAGTTAGCCCAAACTATTTAACAACCTGTCCAATACCTCTACATCTTTTAGAATGAAAGGAATCACGATCGATTTAGTACAAACGCAGTAACTTCTTGCCAATTCATCGATAGAATATTACGGCAATTGCTTTGCTCACTTCGTTTCTAGTGTCTATTCCTTATCATGTGAGCAACCTCAAGTTTAACGAATAAACGTCAACTATTTAACATCCTGCCCAATACATTTACATATTTTAGAATGAAAAAAATTACGATCGATTTAGTACAAATGCAGTAATTTCTTACCAATTTATTGATAAAATATTACGGAAAGTCCATAATATTATGTGAATTGTAACTTGATTAAATTGAAAATTGCAGTAGAAATAAATAAAGCGCAATCATAAGGGCCAAATTCTCTGAATTATAGCTTGATTAAATTGAAAAGTGCAGTGGAAACAATTAAGCGCAATCAAAAGGGCCAAATTCTCGCTTTCGATTGTGAACTAATTTCGACATGTGGCATAGATTAAATCCCAGATTTTTATTCACTTCGTTTCTAGTGTATACTTCCTTGTCATGTAAGCAACCTCAAGTTTAACGAGTTAGCCCAAACTATTTAACAACCTGCCCAATACATCTACATCTTTTAGAATGAAAGGAATCACGATCGATTTAGTACAAACGCAGTAACTTCTTGCCAATTCATCGATAGAATATTACGGCAATTGCTTTGCAAATCTCTCTCAAAAGCGTGTTTTCAAGTAAATGTGTTTTGGTAAACTGAAAAAATCGGTGGAAACGACTGGATATCGAATGTTCGATTAAATTCCAATTGTTAATTTAAACAGTTTACTTTCGTCAATCCAAAATGAGTAAACACGGTTTCATTTCAATCGAAATTGATTCCATATTAAATGTGAGCATTTTGACATCAGTAGCTTACCAGAAATTATGTCTTCTGTCACCTTTTTAGACAATATAATTGCCATGATCGCAAATAAAAAAATAAAGCGCAATCATAAGGCCCAAATTCTCGACTTCGATTGCGAACCAATTTCGAAATGTGACTCAGATTAAATCCCAGTTTTTTCTATCAGCATTTGCATTTTATTATGTGAATTGTAGCTAGATTAAATTGAAAAGTTCAGTGGAAACAACTGGGTATCGAATATAAGATTAAATTCTAGTCGTTTCTATCAACATTTTCGCTTTCATTGATCTAAAATTAACATACCCAAATATCGGTGGAAACGACTGGATATCGAATGTTCGATTAAATTCCAATTGTTAATTTAAACAGTTTACTTTCGTCAATCCAAAATGAGTAAACACGGTTTCATTTCAATCGAAATTGATTCCATATTAAATGTGAGCATTTTGACATCAGTAGCTTACCAGAAATTATGTCTTCTGTCACCTTTTTAGACAATATAATTGCCATGATCGCAAATAAAAAAATAAAGCGCAATCATAAGGCCCAAATTCTCGACTTCGATTGCGAACCAATTTCGAAATGTGACTCAGATTAAATCCCAGTTTTTTCTATCAGCATTTGCATTTTATTATGTGAATTGTAGCTAGATTAAATTGAAAAGTTCAGTGGAAACAACTGGGTATCGAATATAAGATTAAATTCTAGTCGTTTCTATCAACATTTTCGCTTTCATTGATCTAAAATTAACATACCCAAATAAATCAATTTCAATCGAAATTTGTTCCAGTATTGGCAGCACTTCAAGTTTGTGTTTTGACTTGATGAATTGAAAATAGCTTTGGGTTTGAAAATTACACCCTTTCAATGCGGTGAATATAGTTTGACGTATAATACGCTGATCCTAGGGTTTCTCCTTTGATTTTCAATTGTTTTTATCTCCTGTATCAAAAGAGTTTTGGTAGTATGGAATAAATAACTTGTTTACTTGGTTTCTAATGTGTTCTACCGAAACATGTAAGCAACCACAAGTTTCCAGAATAAACCCAAACTATGTAACATGTAGTCGCGATTAATTTAGTATAAATTAAATAATTCTTAAAAAAAACATGGGTAAAATAATACGGCAATTGCTCTGCAAATCTGCCTAGAAAGCATGTCAGCTCAGTTCAGGACAGCGAAAATTTAGAAATATGCTTCGTTATCATGAAGCCAACCTCAAGTTTCCCGAATTTAGCCAAATTATCTGGGAACCTTTCCCAAACATCTACAACTTTTAGCATTATAGAAATCACGATCGATTTAACATATATTGGATAATATATTACGGCAAATTGTTCCATGTTGAATGCGAGAATTTTGCCCCAGAATTGAAATGTCTAGTGTTGATTTATAATCTCTACCATGTTGTTATATAATCACTAGTTTTGGTACCATTCTCTTTATAGAACAAGTGCTATTAAGACATCCATTTCGCATATAGTCTCTTCAAGTTTGTGTTTTGACTTGATGAATTGAAAATAGCTTTGGGTTTGAAAATTACACCCTTTCAATGCGGTGAATATAGTTTGACGTATAATACGCTGATCCTAGGGTTTCTCCTTTGATTTTCAATTGTTTTTATCTCCTGTATCAAAAGAGTTTTGTTTAGTATGGAATAAATAACCTGTTTACTTGATTTCTAATGTGTTCTACCGAAACATGTAAGCAACCACAAGTTTCCAGAATAAACCCAAACTATGTAACATGTAGTCGCGATTGATTTAGTATAAATTAAATAATTTAAAAAAAAAAAACATGGATAAAATAATATGGCAATTGCTCTGCAAATCTGCCTAGAAAGCATGTCAGCTCAGTTCAGGACAGCGAAAATTTAGAAATATGCTTCGTTATCATGAAGCCAACCTCAAGTTTCCCGAATTTAGCCAAATTATCTGGGAACCTTTCCCAAACATCTACAACTTTTAGCATTATAGAAATCACGATCGATTTAACATATATTGGATAATATATTACGGCAAATTGTTCCATGTTGAATGCGAGAATTTTTGCCCCAGAATTGAAATGTCTAGTGTTGATTTATAATCTCTACCATGTTGTTATATAATCACTAGTTTTGGTACCATTCTCTTTATAGAACAAGTGCTATTAAGACATCCATTTCGCATATAGTCTCTTCAAGTTTGTGTTTTGACTTGATGAATTGAAAATAGTTTGGGTTTGAAAATTACACCCTTTCAATGCGGTGAATATAGTTTGACGTATAATACGCTGATCCTAGGGTTTCTCCTTTGATTTTCAATTGTTTTTATCTCCTGTATCAAAAGAGTTTTGTTTAGTATGGAATAAATAACTTGTTTACTTGATTTCTAATGTGTTCTACCGAAACATGTAAGCAACCACAAGTTTCCAGAATAAACCCAAACTATGTAACATGTAGTCGCGATTGATTTGGTATAAATTAAATAATTAAAAAAAAAAAAAAAACATGGATAAAATAATATGGCAATTGCTCTGCAAATCTGCCTAGAAAGCATGTCAGCTCAGTTCAGGACAGCGAAAATTTAGAAATATGCTTCGTTATCATGAAGCCAACCTCAAGTTTCCCGAATTTAGCCAAATTATCTGGGAACCTTTCCCAAACATCTACAACTTTTAGCATTATAGAAATCACGATCGATTTAACATATATTGGATAATATATTACGGCAAATTGTTCCATGTTGAATGCGAGAATTTTTGCCCCAGAATTGAAATGTCTAGTGTTGATTTATAATCTCTACCATGTTGTTATATAATCACTAGTTTTGGTACCATTCTCTTTATAGAACAAGTGCTATTAAGACATCCATTTCGCATATAGTCTCTTCAAGTTTGTGTTTTGACTTGATGAATTGAAAATAGCTTTGGGTTTGAAAATTACACCCTTTCAATGCGGTGAATATAGTTTGACGTATAATACGCTGATCCTAGGGTTTCTCCTTTGATTTTCAATTGTTTTTATCTCCTGTATCAAAAGAGTTTTGTTTAGTATGGAATAAATAACTTGTTTACTTGATTTCTAATGTGTTCTACCGAAACATATAAGCAACCACAAGTTTCCAGAATAAACCCAAACTATGTAACATGTAGTCGCGATTGATTTAGTATAAATTAAATAATTTAAAAAAAAAACATGGATAAAATAATATGGCAATTGCTCTGCAAATCTGCCTAGAAAGCATGTCAGCTCAGTTCAGGACAGCGAAAATTTAGAAATATGCTTCGTTATCATGAAGCCAACCTCAAGTTTCCCGAATTTAGCCAAATTATCTGGGAACCTTTCCCAAACATCTACAACTTTTAGCATTATAGAAATCACGATCGATTTAACATATATTGGATAATATATTACGGCAAATTGTTCCATGTTGAATGCGAGAATTTTGCCCCAGAATTGAAATGTCTAGTGTTGATTTATAATCTCTACCATGTTGTTATATAATCACTAGTTTTGGTACCATTCTCTTTATAGAACAAGTGCTATTAAGACATCCATTTCGCATATAGTCTCTTCAAGTTTGTGTTTTGACTTGATGAATTGAAAATAGCTTTGGGTTTGAAAATTACACCCTTTCAATGCGGTGAATATAGTTTGACGTATAATACGCTGATCCTAGGGTTTCTCCTTTGATTTTCAATTGTTTTTATCTCCTGTATCAAAAGAGTTTTGGTAGTATGGAATAAATAACTTGTTTACTTGATTTCTAATGTGTTCTACCGAAACATGTAAGCAACCACAAGTTTCCAGAATAAACCCAAACTATGTAACATGTAGTCGCGATTAATTTAGTATAAATTAAATAATTCTTAAAAAAACATGGGTAAAATAATACGGCAATTGCTCTGCAAATCTGCCTAGAAAGCATGTCAGCTCAGTTCAGGACAGCGAAAATTTAGAAATATGCTTCGTTATCATGAAGCCAACCTCAAGTTTCCCGAATTTAGCCAAATTATCTGGGAACCTTTCCCAAACATCTACAACTTTTAGCATTATAGAAATCACGATCGATTTAACATATATTGGATAATATATTACGGCAAATTGTTCCATGTTGAATGCGAGAATTTTTGCCCCAGAATTGAAATGTCTAGTGTTGATTTATAATCTCTACTATGTTGTTATATAATCACTAGTTTTGGTACCATTCTCTTTATAGAACAAGTGCTATTAAGACATCCATTTCGCATAGTCTCCTTGGAAGTGGAGCTATAGAAAAGAGATTAATTTGAATTCCAAAACATCTAAAGTTTTCACTATGCGTTTTCGTGCTCGTTCTTTGCTTTTTGGAGTTATATGTATAGAAGCATTTATAAATGTTTCCTATAAAAATGCAATGATTTCGGTGCACGTGGTAATTTGTTAAGATATAAAGAGCAGAATGTCTGTTTCTTGACTTTATGTGGACTGCTGCAAAAGAGGCAGAGCATGTGCTACTTAATTATGCAGTAATTCCTTTTATTATGCTGGGTATTTTACTGCGGTGGTATATTCCGATAACAGACATACTAGCTTTTGAAGTTATTACCGTTGTTCGAACTAAGGCTTACATAGATGAGAAGCACAACAACAGTGTAAATTTGTTTCGATAATATTAGACTATAAAGCTATGTTATAATTTAATTGTTCTGTATTTTTATATATATTTTTAATATCAAACTATGTAATTACATTTTTAGTGGGGCCGAATCCATCTTGAACTCCAATACAATTTCAATTTATGATCTTAAAATTAAAGATGAAAATGTGCTGTTTACCGCTAACTTCGACACTACCTTTCGAATGTACGATCGACGTTCGAACAAAGACGAGCATATATGGGAAGATCCGTTCGATTCGTCGTTTTACTGTCTTGAATACGATGGCTTATACGCAGTGTTATGCGGGACTAAACATCATAGTCGAGTAAACCTATATGACATACGTGTTCCATCAAAACACATGCAGTTATATTTCCCACAATCCCGAGACAAACGCCGAAGAGAGTTTAGATCATCTCCTGTATATAGTATAGCTTGTGATAGTCGATATTTATTTGTGGCCACAGATCGCAGTGTGCATGTAATGGACTTTAAGGTGAACTGTGGCACATGTAGAGACTACAGCAATATTAATGTCTTTCGGCAATAATAAATCAAAAATAAAGTATACTGGCACCGTTCAATCATCTCAAATCAATTTATTAATATATAAACATAAAAACAAAATACATTTGATATAAATAGTCAATAAAGATATAATTGAAGCAATAGTATTTGATAAATTTCAAATATAAGCAAAAAGACTAAAATGTTGTGCATTGTATATTTCGCGCCTTTGTATTTCGGATGGCTCGACATAGGTATACGACTTGAAAATGGCCAATTCACTGCAAGTGAGAATTAGACTAAATGAGAAATTTAAATGTGGTAAAACTCTTGTAATATTAGAAATCTGTTAAAACCGAGCTGACCAACAGAGCTGCATACCTGCGGAGGACGTGAGGCTATATACAGTATAGTACTATTTACGCTATCTACTACTGGTAAAACATAGACCAAAACATAATCGATTAAACGCAGCCTATAGGATAATATAGTGGAAGTAACGATTTTTTAATGCTTAAAATAAATAAAGGCACCGTTTAAAAGCAAATTAAAAACTATCTCTGTGTTTCTTTTGGCGAATTATCATCATTGGATGCGCTCGACGTGTCGTCTAGTGGTGACATGCAATTTTCTCTTTTATCTGTTGTAGACGATTGTGAAGTAGCTGTGCATTTGTCGAACGTATCATTTAACGCAGCGGCTATTTCTCCGTTGAATTGAAGTAAACACCCCAAAGCGCCAAAGTACCCTTCGTGTTCCAGGAACAAACCCTTGAGGGTGCCATTTGACCAAAATTCCATTGCGTAAGCCAAAAGTTTCATGGCAATGGGATTTACACGTAAAAAATTACCAACAAATACCACCTGTTGGAAGTTTAAAAATAGATAATGATTCTTGGATAAGATTATATACAAATTATACATACCTTGTCCATCTTTTCGTTCAGCGCACACATACGAGCAATCAAACCTATGTTGTTTGTTATTGTAACTAGTGTTGCATTTGCGAGATCTTCACGTGATACGGACGACCGCTTATCTTTAAGGTGCATTTGTCCGAAGCTACAATATGTTGAAATTAACAAAATATGCAAAGGAAATTTTATCATGGACAAACCTAGAGGCCACAAGATCACCAGTTAAACCGAAACGGTCGTAATCACCGCCATATATATCTCGAACTAGTTTATCTACTTTCCGATTATCACCTTTGGTAGCAAGCTGAATTGCTTCTTCGAATGTATTGCAGCCCGTTAGTAAGCAACAGAGACCAAGGAAGGTACCACCTCCCAAACTAAAATAATATATTTATATTTAATGTTACAATGCACAAACCTAAGGATTATCTTACCTTGTTCCCGAAACTCGTTTATAGTTATCCGGGCCATATACAGCCAATATTGAAACTCCAGAACCCACATTTACTAAAATAAATGGATACGGCTGTGAAAAGTCGAACGCTTTCTTTTCACTTTTCCTACGGAAAAACAGTAAATATCAAATAAGTTTTATGTAATAATATTGATCTATAATTCAATAACATACATGATGTCTCTAGCATTTTCATAGTAATAACATTCCGTACGGTTTTGTATTTCAGCAAAAAGAATACCTTTAATTAAGGTATCTAGCTCATCAAATTTTGCTAACTTCATATTTACTTGCTGCAAAAATAAAATTGGAACACAAAAAAAATACATATCATTCAAGAGCACCCATCTGAAAATATAAGCTCATCAATTATCGCCTTAAAACAGCCGTAATGATATATGTCACCTTTGTCATACCGGTAAAATCATTCTGGCTTATTTCAGATAAATGCGTTTAAGTTAACAAGCAATAAGATATTGCAATACATTACTTACCTCTCGAAAATCATTTTCAAACTTAAAAGCGCCTCCTCCTGTTGCGCATACTGTTGTCACCAACTCTGCCATACCCTTCTGCTTGGCTAACGACAAAAAGTTGCCCATATCTGTGGTTTGAAAGCGTATAAAATGTAGCGATCCTTTCCTTTTTCGTATTTCCACATTGTCCATCTGAATACCAATTCATGTTGAAGATTGTAATTTTTTTTTAAATTAATTAATAATTTAAATGCAGACTCATCTGTCGTGGTAGTTAGATGTTGTACAAAGTACTATTGCTCGTTTAACATTGATGTTTATATAAGTTTTTATGTAATTCTATCTTTAAAAATAGTGTTTAATGGTTATTAATATAATGATTGAGAAAACATATAAGCTTTGAAAACCGAGATAACCAAAATTATTATTTTATGGAAGGCTTAAACATATTTCTGTTATGAAAAAAAATCTACGATCTATTTGATGCTTGGAGTTTAAAGCTTGCTGCTCTTAAAATGTAATCTAGAATATACGAACATTATTACGGAAAACTTTGTTTGTGTATTAAATACCGAATTTCATAAATTTCAAATTGTTAATCCGCTTCCTTTTTCAATCACAGATTTTACATTGTCAACATGTAAATTTCCAAAACAGTAATCTGAGCACCCTTATTAAAAACGCAATTGTTATGCTAATTAAATGGCAATACTATGAGGCAATGGCAAATATCTACATACGTAAATGTCGCGTTCTATACGTGTACAAAGGTCTGTAGAATAACAAAGTGAACGAAATACAATTTTTATACTACTGCGAGTTTATATAAGCTTATATTCTTAATGGGGTGTCATTATATAAACATCGTGAAACTTTTATATATTATTTATAATTTGGCAGTACCAGATAAATTTTAAGAATTCATCACTCACCTGTAAATGAGCATCTCTATGGCCGGTTTTGCCATAAGCTGAATTTTTTGTTAAATAACGACGGATGCTTCGCAAACTTTCTGCCTCCTCATCTTGTTCACCGGGCGTAATATCCTTAGGCTCAAAATATACTAGTTTTGTAAGAGTGCCTCCAATGTCCATTCCAAACCAAGGCATGGCTAAAAATATTATGAAGGTAATAATTCGACATAACTTTAAATCAAATGTGTTGATATATAAGATATATTCTGTGTTACAATAAAAACTTTAAATCATGTATTTGCCTCATTCCACGAGTTTGTCACTATGAGGCATTTCAAATTCTCCTATCAGTAGTTTTGCGTAATATAGTACAAGAAACGCATACGTATTTACTTATATCTATTGGATTTTCAGCATTTCTCTTATCCCCTCGATAGCCAAATCTGTAACATTGACAAATTTGCGAGAATAGGACACAAAAACCAAAAGCAGACTGCTAGTACGAAGAGTTTCCTAAACTCAAACGGCATTATTCTTACGGAAATTGGCCATCAAATAATTAATGATCAAATTCATTGAACTTATCAAAATCGGTAGAAGTGACAATGGACAAGTAAATATTTCGAATGAATTCAAACCTACTAGCCGATCTAATAAAAATTCACATACGAACTTTTAAGAATGTATATGTAATTATAAATACTAAAGGTGGCGTGCTTATCAGTCGGTCGACAATAAAAACAAAATTTCGACGTGAGGGGTAAGCAACTTACTTTAATAGCCAATCATATCGACACTATAGAAACAAAATGCAGTATTAAATAACTTGAATTTTGAAAAGATATCTGGTAATAAAGTATTCTGGAACCGTCAAAAAATACAACTTACATAGGTACTCATCCTCTGGACGGGAAGCAGTACACGAACAAGAATTAGTTATCTTTTCCCCGCGTTCTCTCCCTATTGTTTTGTATGATCGTTGTCTAGAATTAAATGGACTATTTTGAGGTGTGTTACAAATCTTCGAACCACTGCGCCATGGGCTTTTTCTGGCATGAGTCTTTGGGGGTTTGTGCATTGTAATAACAGGAACGGCAAATGTAGTACAGGTACACTTCTTTTCGGTGGAATTTTGTAATTTCATCAATTTTAAATTACATGAAAACTTTGATACATCTCGTCCAGTTACTTTCATGATTTCTAGCTTGACAAGCGAAAATCACGTCGTAAATTGCACATTTATTTTTGAATTACAATTTTACGTGTTTATAAAACAAACGCGGAACCGGTTGAAGTTAAACTGATTGAAGTCGTGGTTGAAAACTGAATGAAATTTCAAAATCGAAAGTCCAAAATGATGGTCAATACATTTAAATGAACAGATCTATAAACAAATTGGGTTTTGCAACGAGTGTTGCCTCTCCGTGCTCTTCAAAATGTTATTAACAAATTCAAACGAGAGCCAATGAGAAAGTGAGAGAGTAAATTATTTTCGCAAAGTAATGAACGAAGCCCCGCAGAAAGAGCCAGACGAACACGATTACTGAGAAGGCTCGCAAGAAGATAGCAACTGAACACTCAAATCACCTGAGTCGTCGGCGATTACAAACGCCTAATCGTATAACAAAGACAAATAGTATTCCTATCTCGCGGGTCATTCATTTGCAAACGAGTTTGGTGTTATTGGCACAGTGGCTTCTGAAATCTGTACTCAATCTGTAATTGCTCTCATTTTTGTCTGTTGAAAAAGAGAAGATTTATTAACGCATCTCATTGACACCATTGAACTTTGGCCTAGCTTTAAGATATGACCCGTGTATAAAAACCCCATTTCAAACCAATCATTGTAAGTATGCAAATGTCAATAATAACTAGCGATTGTTTTCTAAGTAGGTTTATTAAAATGTATCTTATGAAATAAAATCTCTACAACGCAAAATTGGTTAAAGGAATATGATATCCATTTACAAATATCCAGCAAATACCTACCTTTTGCTAGCTGTCTGTTAAACATGTCTTCCTTTTGATGGGACATTATGATGTGTTATAGGCTTAATATTTGTGCATAAATTTATACGAATAAACGTTTGATAAAACTGGCAACATTCAACGCCAACGATGTCTGGAATGTTTGAGAATTAAGTATTTTGTTATTTTAATAAATATTTACACCAATTCCTATCCAATAATACACAGCTGTTCCTTATACCAACATGTTGGTATTAGTCACATACGTCAGCTTGAAGCTGTCAGAGAAAATACAACACTATACATGTTGGTGGTGGTCACCTTTAATGGAAAAGTATCGTACGAACGCGACGTGGATGTGGCGACATAGGAACCGTAAACTGTACTATTTACAAAGCACATAGGAAAGAATTCTTAACTTTTTAATTTTATATTAAGAAGGTTTTCCCAAATCTATGATTAGATTGAGTATTCGTGTATAAATCATTACTATTATTCTTGCAAAAAGCATTGTAGTTTTAATGAGCTAAACCTTCAATTGGTTCGAATAAAGATAGTGCGACAAATATATTTCAAATAGAAGTAATAAGAGTAACCATGTTATTTACCATTGAAAATAATTCCCAAATATATCGGGAAATTGTTCATGGAAAAATGCGCAAATCTTATATTTTTTTACGTGTGATTGTAGTTTCCTCCAAAACTAACGCAATGTTGTCTAGCCTGATAAAATTGCTCAGAAGGTATATCTTTTGCCTTTCCGTAATATGCTTAAAATATATTTGAACATTCTGATTATCTTTAAACTTTGTAGACTATAAACATATATTCTTTTTACCTTTATCGATATATTTGACTATGTATTCTCGGTGATAATAACCTTCACACTCTACTCCATTCCGTATTGAAATCACAGACCCCCTAATGCAATTGTAGTCCAAATAATGCTATTAATAAAAAAAGTTTCGGGCATAATGAGATCAAATTATTTTTTATTACTCAATCTTGGAACAAAAATAAAAATATTTTTCGTTTTTATACGAATTAAACAAAAATAGTTTGACTTAAGTATAAAATTTCAAATGGAAACATTGGAAGAACTTCGAATAAATATCTTTCCATAAAATCAAGGCAACGTTTTGATATTAAGTTATGTAACAAAATCTATATTATTTTTATTTACAGGTTGCAAATGTAGAACTTTACACAGCACTTTCAGCACGATGAATGTCTACCATAAGTCAGTCTCACACTCTCAAAGTAAATGTACAGGAGGGTTGACAACATGTTGGTTTCAGCTTATGTTAAAATATGGATGAATAAGGTGAACATTATTGGGATGTTTGCGCCCACGAAAGGTAACAAACAAGTCAAGGACTTGTAGATGACAAAGCTTCAAAATTGCCAACTCTAATTTGCCGTGGTATGCCGATTTAAATTGCTTTCTTTGTATGAACTGTCTTATATATCAACCCATTTCAGCATACGAATAAGTACAGTTAAGGCTTAAGCTGCTGCAGGAGTAATCCAATGGCTGGACGCCAACATCTTCGTCTAATTCTGCACAATCCATGGAGCTACTTGTGTTCAATGGTTCATCAGCGGGAATTTCGACGTCAACTGGTATGTACATATGAAATGGCCGTTGTTCCTTTAACCATGGAGACAAAAATATGTGCTCTATTGGCACCCGATCGTTGATATTTTTCCTTAGCAGCGCTAATAGGAGCCACCTGGCCGAACGAGATAAATGACCCGGAAGCTGTACAAAACATTGGCGAATAATGGAAATAAGATTGCTGTTTCCTTTTACAAAGAATGGGTAATGTCCAACAAGCATGGTGTACAATATAACACCTAATGCCCACATATCTGCAGGTTTGCCTCTATACTTTGGTTCGGGACAAAGCAATTCCGGCGCAGTATATAGCGGACAGCCAATTTTCTCGGTTAGTGTGTCATCTTCGGGATTATCAAGAATCATCGAGCCCTCAAGAGATTCATATTGCAGTTTTGTTCTGAAAAATAAAATAAATTGTACTCATTAGTTTTCTATGTTTTCAAGAGTGTTTACGTAAATTAAAAAGAGTATTGCAATATATTCTAATTCTCTTGCTTGTCGTACAGCACAGCAACGCCCAGACATCTGCATGTTGTAATAAATTCATTGCCAACACGATCACTCATAAACTCAATCGTAGTAATACACGACATTCAGTCAGCGGTGATCGCAACAACACCCAAAACCTAAAATTTCAACAAGTATTACAACAATGCACGAAACCTCGAACTGACCCTGATATCAATACTCAAACACATACAAATTCAACCACACAATCACAAACTGTTGCTTTTGGTTAGAGAAGAAGAGCACGGCAACTCCATGAATCGTTAAGACACACTGCCAGATACAAGGTGAAAACATTTAACAGAAAGAAGAGAGAGAACGCTAGTCGCACCAGCTATTTATGTAGGGGTAAACATACTATACAGAAATAAAAACACAATTACCCCGAATGACCTCGAATCGATTTAAGAAAAAATATGAATAGGGCAAAGATAATTTGTTGATGTTATTTTGCAATGTAATAATAAAAGAATGGATAAATAAATAAAGCGATTGACTTCAAAACTTAAATAAAAAACTGTGTACTTTATTTCCCGATACGAGCATATTGTCGAAAATAAATTTCGTTTATAGACCAAATGTTCAATGACCTTAGAAATATGTGTTTTTAGGCAAACGTGACAACTTGTGTGAATCGAGTAT
Source organism: Musca domestica (assembly GCF_030504385.1). NCBI lineage: Eukaryota > Metazoa > Arthropoda > Insecta > Diptera > Muscidae > Musca > Musca domestica. The sequence goes on from NW_026712232.1 coordinate 1,266,995, forward strand.
TGGGCAATTCAATTTCAAGACAATTTTAATAACGTCACGACTATTGCAGCCGAATTTTCTACTGTATTTTTATCAGGAAATTCTTTTTTGTTTTTCTTCTAGTCGGCATCATATAAAGCGAATTAACAAAAAGATCCGTAGACATCATACTTTAAGAACGCGTTTCTAAGTTAAAGGAGAAAGGACTCATTTTTTTATAAGACTAATGAATCTCAGAAAACGAACATACGATTATATGTTCGCTAAGCCAAATTTTTAACATTTTTAGAAGCTTCAAAACTTAATTCCAATTGCCGTTTTTTACTTTGCCTGATTGTTCACATATGATCTAAAACAATCCTTATCCCCCTAGTAATATATTAGCGAAGTTTTCTTTATTTCAAAATTGCTTTTTGTTGTTCCGAGAAAGAATACTTTTTAGCTCAACAATTTCGAAACAATTTGCAGTCACTGCCGTAGATAAATTAGACGAGGAGTGTTTCATTGTTATTGATTTCGACATTTCAAAAACGTTCAATGTTACCAATACCAAAAATACTTTTGTATTCAGTTTAGCTGTTTGTCTTTCGTCGCTTGAAGTTTTTATCTCGTTATTCATTTGCTTGTTAATGCCAATAACGAGTTTAAACTTTGATGTTGGAAGGCTAACATATCTACATTTGTATGCGAGTGTGTGTACTACAAAATCATGTACTGATGTGTGTAACAAGATTAAACCTCGCCGTGTAATGATTTTAAGAATGAACTCCGTCGGTGTCATTACATACCATAGTACCAATACTTTTTAATCGATCTATTGTATCTTGCCAATCTCTAATCCAGAACGAGATAACCCAAGACCAATAGATCTCTAAATTTACCAAATATTTCATAATTACCTTGCTTCATCGACGAAAAAGAAACGTTTCAATTTAAGGTCACGTAAAATAATTCCGTTTCTGTGACAAATAAGAACAGTTTCACAAATCTGGTGAAATAGCGTCCGTGCCTCTGTTTCGCAGAGTCGATGGTTCTCCCTGAGATATGTGTGCAAATCCTCATATACTTCGGAGGCAGTGCTACAAGAATCCGAACTCTTGTTGCCTGGAGCTAATATAATATAGGTTCGTAGCTTATCCATCGGCACAATGTCATGCGCTTCCCGTATCAATTGATGCCCATAAATGCTGCTGCAGCGTTTTTCACCTTCCATTTGCAATTTAAAATAGGCTTCTTGCACCTTATGGAAGGGCTCGTTGATTATTTTTACGGGATACTGCTCCTCCGTATAAATATCAGTACATACAAGATTGGACAGGCTCATGTCCACCAAATGGCGGTAACTCGATTGCCCCTTGGAGTCGCCCGCATTATTAGGCCTGGCGCATATTATATATTTATCCTTTATTACTTTGACGCCAGAGTCGACGGTACAGTCCGAACGCAAGGATTGTAGTTCAAATACACCACCCGGTGTTGCCAGTTTCTTTCGTATTGTCTGCAGCATTACTGTATCCAACAAATGCTTCTTTGGTGTACTAAGAAGGGTGGCATATGCTGCATTTGGAGAGCAGTTATTAGTAATCACCGATGTTCTGGTGAAATGTCTGTTTGACCTACTATCCGTTGCTATCGAGGGCGACGACGGGGTTGCAGAATATTCTGTTTTAATAGCAGCTGCTACAGGAGAGTTCATGTTAGACGTGGCAAGTGTTACAGCTGTATTTCTTTCCATTGTGTATTCCAGATTCCTTAACAAACAGAATCGCCTTCTTATTTTCGTACTTCAATGTGTTTGACACAAAAATATTTTATAATTTTCTTTATGTATATCTGATGGGTATCACAATGCCAACTTTGTATCTTTTCTAATTATCCACAGAATACTCATTTGTATCTTTCAACTACTGCTTTAATTTCTGCACGTTTTTTGTTTTGTAATATTGAAAAAACTCGCGGAGTACTTCGCTAATTCTTTAGTATAAATTATATTCTCTTCAAATTAGCTGATGCAAGAGTTTACGAAATTTTAATGCACAAACATATGCCGATGAATTTATTTTCTTAGTTATCTTTGTTACTTTTTTCTTTCTATATTTTTAGATTAGCATTTTAGCACTTTTTATATTACAATTTATAAAATTAAAACAAAAATTTCTCGCCACCTCGTTGCCGATTTGTTGAATGGCTGAAGATCTAAATACGAATGAATATAGTATATGAGTAATGTAGGTATATATGAAGAAGAAGAGATTAAAGAGAGCGAGAGTGTGCAAAACCCTCTTGTTGTTGCTATTTCTATGGGAAAAAAGTATCTGAACGAACGTCCAGAGAACATTTTTGAAAATAACGCCTGAAACAAGAGAAAATGAGAGCGCTTTTATCAGTGTATGTGTGTGTTACTGAGAGCAAATTCAAAAAGAGAGCGGAGGTAGATATTTCAAAATGATGCGTAAATAAAAACGTTCAACGTTTCTTTGTTAAAGGCACAACACAAGCGTTTGATGCGTCATTATAAAAAAACTACAATTGTTTTTGATTCTTAATTATTATAAATCAGCCAACAGGCGTTTTATTGAATAAACATTATCATAAAATGGTACAGAGATTACATTTGTAATAAAAAGTCGCTCCTTCTATCTTCTACAGCCATTATTATTCCTCCATTTGACTATTCCTCCACCATTCCATTACATTATACACCTCATTTCAAATATCCCAAACCATTTGGATTTCTCCAACAAATCTTTATTTCCTCCACTCCATATCTTCACCCACCGATCAACTTGTTTCACATAAAATTCTCTCAAGAGCAGCAACTCCCTCCACACAAGGATATTCCACTTAACATCTGTCCATTTCTATCCATGTGTTTGTTAGGATTTCACAATTTAACCTACGGAAAATCCATCTCCAATTTGAGTGTATTGGTACAGTTGTGTTTCAAATTCCTTCGTCCTGTCGAAAAGACCCTACATTTTTCAGCTGCTACTTGTCATTGCAGGTAAAAATAAAACGCACTTCTAAACATACATCCCTTACATGTGTAGGGATGTGAATGCAGCTGTTGCAAGGTGTCTTCGTTGCAAAGAAACAAACAATCCAAACGCACAGACTCATATTTCGGAATTCTTCTTTGCCTTAGGGTAGTTTCATTCATTAAAGATACATCCAGCAAACAATCCCCAACAACGAAGACACACTTCTGCTTTACAAAAATACTTCTTGCATTTTTTCCCACGCCATTCCTAGAAACACAAATGTAAATTAGAACCATCTACGCGTTCATTTCTAAGTGCACAAAATACCTGCCCTCCTTTGACCATAAGCGTAATAGACAGATTAATCTTCATCTCTGCAAATCTAACATCTGTTACACCATAATTCAGGTAGTAAGCAAGTTGAAGGACGGAATTTCCATATCCAATACGAACATTATTTTCTTAATCCCTTTACTATTCTTAACGAGGGAAAATACACACACAATTGCCTTGTCATTTTCGCAATATGACTTACAGTTTGAGAAGCACTGTACATGCCAACCGGTGTTGCCGTATCTCCTCTCATCTATAGCGTTGCCATATGTCGGCACAGCGCCACCTGTCACCATCTGTCAAACTGACTTACAGTTTGAGAGTCCCACAACCGCGTTGCCAACTATACTATATTTTCCTCCATTTGTAGTGTTGCCACATATCACCACGTTGCCAACTGCTTCGGCGTTGATAAATTGCCGTACGCCCTATCGTATTACGCCAGCAATATTTAAATGGTAGAGTATCAGAAAGCTGTTTTATATACGAAAATGATTGCATAACGGAACAGCAGCTGCATTGTCCCAAAGAATACTTGTGGTGTGTTGACTTTGAAAGAAATTTATATGTTACAAGTACTGATCACTGTTCTAAAATATGGAGAAGATCAGAGGAAATGGGATTGCTACATCTGGATTTAGTATCAAACTTGAACGGCTCATACAAAGCTCTGCAGTTCAGTAATGATGGGTTTCGTCTTTACGGTGGTCTTTACGCTTCAATTATAGATCGCCGTGCACTGCATGAAATTGATGTGGAAAGGTAGGTCAAAGTATATAGACATATTTTTAAACCTTCCAGTATACTATGACGGGTACATTAGCTTCGTCATTCGTTTTGTAAATCCCCAAAAAGTCATAACTGACCCTACAAAGTATATAATCTTGTTCAATGTTAAAATACTTTTGTAGTTGTTGTATATTATTGGTTTATTCAACTTTTTTAACAAAATTCTTTGAAATATTGCATTTTAGGATCCTAATATGAATCTGATCCTTCGCCATTTGTTTTGTAAATCCCCAAAAAGTCATAACTGATCCTACAAAGTATGTAATCTTGTTCAATGTCAAACTACTTTTGTACTTGTTGTATATAATTGGTTTATTCAACCTTTAAAAAAAAAATTCTTTGAAATGTTGCATTTTAGAATCCTAATATGTAAATGATTCAACACTGTACCTATAAAACGGTTGCTCCCTACACTGTGAATAGTTTAACGGCTGGAAGACCTGTAATTTGACATTTTTACCCTCGAAGTAGGGAGCCACCTAGAAAAAAACTAGAACCATAGGTTCATATATTAGGGCACCGCTCTATTTTCGGTATATTGGAGTGTTAACCTCATTTTACGGCAGTAACACCTGTATCATGGCCCAGTTGAGTAATTGCCAAAATATGTTTCAATAATGAAGATATTCATTCTGTTGGCACATAAAGGTCAAAGTTGACGATTTTTTGAAGATTGGGAATTTATTGGTATTGCCACAAGAAGTACGAATGCTATTGAGAAGAAATGCAAAAATTCACTAATTATTGATTAAGGTGGAAACCCTGACGAAAACTTTAAAATTGTTATTAACATTAATTTGTTTTACAAATACAGGTTGCTAACATGGTACAATAAGGAGGTAGAACAGCTCCGTAAAGCTTCACAAAAACAGACCTAAGGCTATGCCTGCTTACTGTCGGAATTATTCAAAATTATATCCAACAAGTTGTTTCCATTATTTTAATTTTTTCCTAATTTTTAAAATGAGTTTAATAGCGCGAAAAATTAATGAAATCGCTTGATTTTCTTTTAAGTTGAGATAGAAAGTCAAAAGCGATGGAAGTTGTATTTTTCACTAAAATGTATTTCTTTTAAATAAACGTTTATAATATGAATTTATGTGAAGTAGATCATACCAACTATGAACCTTTTATTAAACATAATGTGCACAAGAGAGAGTAGTAGCTCATTGCTAAGAAAAGAAAATAATCACTATGAAATGTCGCAAAATTCACCATGGTGGAGAATTTGAATTTTTGTATATGTATTTCCTAGTATCTGCATATACATGAGTTTGTTTGAAAAAAAAATTAATTTACATAGTTCTGGGGGGAAGTTTGGTATTTCGGGTATACGGCCTGAAGGTATATAGCGAGCGACTGCAGCTCTGATGATGTCTCGAAAATTCTTTCTGCTACCCGAACATCAGAAAGGTTTGGCAGTTCTCTGAAAAGACGGTTGGTAAACTCTCTGAATTTTGGCCAGTGAGCTTTCCCATGGTTAAGGAAAGTGCGGCGGTTATGAAATCGCCGATCTGCTTATGGAGACGATTATCGGGAGGCGTTTGATCCAATCGAAATGACGGGTTATCAGGTCACGTCATTTATCAGACCGGGTGGCACTATGGTGAAGTCTGGCGAGCTTATTCGGGTGGGGCATCCTTGTTAACCGTGCAGAATGTGGACCAGTCAATCTACTCTGCCCGCGCTGATCCCCTCTGGTCATTAACTAGGACGGAATGCCACAACTCGTGGTGAGCCTTAAAATCCCCTAGTAAAAGACGGTTATTGACTACTAACAACTTCTTGATAATAATAATTTAAATTAAGTAGCAAATTAGTAATTAGACCCTCAGACACAACTCCTCTACCAAACTGAACAACAGTTAACTAACAACTTCTTGACAGTGCATGGACGAAATACTTCGGCAATGAACAAATGCATAGATTAAATTTCATTTCATTTATTTTCATACAATTCA